>NC_064927.1:26054942-26239942 GCF_023897955.1 Schistocerca gregaria | reverse complement strand
CTGGTTTATTAGAGCACTGCTCTAACGCTGAGCTAAAGAGGCGCGGCCTAGCGGTACTCTTGGGTACTTCGTCCTTACGGTCGTCTGCATCATCCGACTTCAGCTGACAACACTTCATATTACCGGCTAATATTTGCAGCTATGACGACCCATTACTGCTTAGCTACACATCTGACACGTAACCAATGTTCTCTCGAAACAACAACACTTGCATTTCAGAACATGTCTTTCACACATGTCTACAAAATCACCTTCACCTTCAAATACAGTTTTCTTGTGACTGACAGAGACATAGGCAAAGTTTAAAGTTGCTTTTTCCATTACATCTCGGTAATCAGAAAAACGGTAATTTACATCTGCAGCGGAACAAAATTCCGTTCCTCCCAGCGTGTGGCTCGAACCCACGACAATGGGATTAAGAGTCTGACGCTCTACCGACTGCGCTAGCCGGCTACCTCGGCGAATACCTGCCGGGTAGCACGTCACACAGTACTCGTTTGGGTTGGGTGGTCCCATACAGAATCTCTCCATGCTGCCTAATGTTTTCCTAATACGTCACACTCGTCACGTACTTCACTTTTATGTCATAATCATTTCTGAGAGGTAAGGAAATTGCATGACAACATGCAGAGCTAGTTGCGTCAAAATTAACACACATACTTTATGTGACTCAAAAGCCGAACGAGTTACTTTCCGACGTTGTTTCAGATGTGTAAGTGCCAGTCAAAACTCGCGGTGTCGGCATTCTGCCGACCATTTCACTAGTTAACACCGGCTTGTTGTGTGTGTTTCAAGCTCAAGAGCATCTCCAAGCAAAAAATGGTCAACAGCAACATTCAGACGGTTTCGTAGTGCTCAATTGCTACATTAAAACGGTCTATAAAATGTAATTCACACTGCCTCGTCACACCGTATGCTGTACCGCTTTGGTAAATGCTTTATCTGCGCCATTCGCCTTAATCACATCTGAGAGTAATTCTTAAAAAAACGACTGTCGCTAATTGTTCGTCATCACAGATACTGTTTGCTATACGGCCACGACGCACAACTGATTTCCAAAATTCATCTTTCTCCTGTTAGGATGGAACTTACGACTCCTGGTTTATTAGAACACTGATCTACCGCTGAGCTAAAGAGGCGCGGCCTAGCGGTACTCTTGGGTACTTCGTCCTTACGGCCGTCTGCATCATCCGACTTCAGCTGACAACACTTCATATTACCGGCTAATATTTGCAGCTATGACGACCCATTACTGCTTAGCTACACATCTGACACGTAACCAATGTTCTCTCCAAACAACAACACTTGCATTTCAGAACATGTCTTTCACACATGTCTACAAAATCACCTTCACCTTCAAATACAGTTTTCTTGTGACTGACAGAGACATAGGCAAAGTTTAAGGTTGCTTTTTCCATTACATCTCGGTAATCAGAAAAACGGTAATTTACATCTGCAGCGGAACAAAATTCCGTTCCTCCCAGCGTGTGGCTCGAACCCACGACCCTGGGAATAAGAGTCTGACGCTATACCGACAGCGCTAGCCGGCTACCTCGGCGAATACCTGCCGGGTAGCACGTCACATAGTACTCGTTTGGGTTGGGTGGTCCCATACAGAATCTCTCCATGCTGCCTAATGTTTTCCTAACGTCACACTCCCACGTACTTCACTTTTATGTCATAATCATTTCTGAGAGGTAAGGAAATTGCATGACAACATGCAGAGCTAGTTGCGTCAAAATTAACACACATACTTTATGTGACTCAAAAGCCGAACGAGTTACTTTCCGACGTTGTTTCAGATGTGTAAGTGCCAGTCAAAACTCGCGGTGTCGGCACTCTGCCGACCATTTCACTAGTTAACACCGGTCTTGTTGTGTGTGTTTCAAGCTCAAGAGCATCTCCAAGCAAAAAATTGTCAACAGCAACATTCAGAGACGGTTTCGTACTGCTCAATTGCTACATTAAAACGGTAAATTTCTTTTTCAGAACTTTAAAAACACGAGCATGACAGCATTCGAACCTGTAATCTTCAGATCCGAAGTCCGACGCCTTATCCATTAGGCCACACGATCACTGACGACCAACTATAACATGTATACGACTCATCTCGAAACGCTCACACCCCTGAGGATTTGTGTTTTCGTTCTACACAGCCGCTGCCGCTTGCTCTTTCCCACCCACTCGGTACATTCAACCTCTTACGAGACCGACCAAATATAGACTGAGAAACAAGACCACACACTTTGTGCATTCGGAATCGAAGGCAGGGCGTCCCTCGCCGGATTTGCTACGCTGGAAATTTGCTACTTCTGCAGAAGCGGCCCGACGACGACGACAACCGCGAGAGGCTCTGAGATATGTGAGAAATACATCTATAAAATGTAATTCAGACTGCCTCGTCCCACCGTATGCTGTACCGCTTTGGTAAATGCTTTATCTGCGCCATTCGCCTTAATCACATCTGAGAGTAATTCTTAAAAAAACGCCTGTCGCTAATTGTTCGTCATCACAGATACTGTTTGCTATACGGCCACGACGCACAACTGATTTCCAAAATTCATCTTTCTCCTGTTAGAATGGAACTTACGACTCCTGGTTTATTAGAGCACTGCTCTAACGCTGAGCTAAAGAGGCGCGGCCTAGCGGTACTGTTGGGTACTTCGTCCTTACGGTCGTCTGCATCATCCGACTTCAGCTGACAACACTTCATATTACCGGCTAATATTTGCAGCTATGACGACCCATTACTGCTTAGCTACACATCTGACACGTAACCAATGTTCTCTCCAAACAACAACACTTGCATTTCAGAACATGTCTTTCACACATGTCTACAAAATCACCTTCACCTTCAAATACAGTTTTCTTGTGACTGACAGAGACATAGGCAAAGTTTAAAGTTGCTTTTTCCATTACATCTCGGTAATCAGAAAAACGGTAATTTACATCTGCAGCGGAACAAAATTCCGTTCCTCCCAGCGTGTGGCTCGAACCAACGACCCTGGGATTAAGAGTCTGACGCTCTACTGACTGCGCTAGCCGGCTACCTCGGCGAATACCTGCCGGGTAGCACGTCACACAGTACTCGTTTATGTTGGGTGGTCCCATACAGAATCTCTCCATGCTGCCTAATGTTTTCCTAACGTCACACTCGTCACGTACTTCACTTTTATGTCATAATCATTTCTGAGAGGTAAGGAAATTGCATGACAACATGCAGAGCTAGTTGCGTCAAAATTAACACACATACTTTATGTGACTCAAAAGCCGAACGAGTTACTTTCCGACGTTGTTTCAGATGTGTAAGTGCCAGTCAAAACTCGCGGTGTCGGCACTCTGCCGACCATTTCACTAGTTAACACCGGTCTTGTTGTGTGTGTTTCAAGCTCAAGAGCATCTCCAAGCAAAAAATGGTCAACAGCAACATTCAGACGGTTTCGTACTGCTCAATTGCTACATTAAAACGGTATGTTTCTTTTTCAGAACTGGAAAAACACGAGGATGACAGCATTCGAACCTGTAATCTTCAGATCCGAAGTCCGACGCCTTATCCGTTAGGCCACACGGTCACTGACGACCAACATTTACATGTATACGACTCATCTCGAAACGCTCACACCCCTGAGGATTTGTGTTTTCGTTCTACACAGCCGCTGCCGCTTGCTCTTTCCCACCCACTCGGTACATTCAACCTCTTACGAGACCGACCAAATATAGACTGAGAAACAAGACCGCACACTTTGTGCATTCGGAATCGAAGGCAGGGCGTCCCTCGCCGGATTTGCTACTTCTGCAGAAGCGGCGGCGGCGGCACCGACTACGACGACGACGACGACGACGACGACCGCAAGAGGCTCTGAGATATGTGAGGAATACGTCTATAAAATGTAATTCAGACTGCCTCGTCCCACCGTATGCTGTACCGCTTTGGTAAATGCTTTATCTGCGCCATTCGCCTTAATCACATCTGAGAGTAATTCTTAAAAAAACGCCTGTCGCTAATTGTTCGTCATCACAGATACTGTTTGCTATACGGCCACGTCGCGCAACTGATTTCCAAAATTCATCTTTCTCCTGTTAGGATGGAACTTACGACTCCTAGTTTATTAGAACACTGCTCTACCGCTGAGCTAAAGAGGCGCGGCCTAGCGGTACTCTTGGGTACTTCGTCCTTACGGTCGTCTGCATCATCCGACTTCAGCTGACAACACTTCATATTACCGGCTAATATTTGCAGCTATGACGTCCCATTACTGCTTAGCTACACATCTGACACGTAACCAATGTCCTCTCCAAACAACAACACTTGCATTTCAGAACATGTCTTTCACACATGTCTACAAAATCACCTTCACCTTCAAATACAGTTTTCTTGTGACTGACAGAGACATAGGCAAAGTTTAAAGTTGCTTTTTCCATTACATCTCGTTAATCAGAAAAACGGTAATTTACATCTGCAGCGGAACAAAATTCCGTTCCTCCCAGCGTGTGGCTCGAACCCACGACCCTGTGATTAAGAGTCTGACGCTCTACCGACTGCGCTAGCCGTCTACCTCGGCGAATACCTGCCGGGTAGCATGTCACACAGTACTCGTTTGGGTTGGGTGGTCCCATACAGAATCTCTCCATGCTGCCTAATGTTTTCCTAACGTCACACTCGTCACGTACTTCACTTTTATGTCATAATCATTTCTGAGAGGTAAGGAAATTGCATGACAACATGCAGAGCTAGTTGCGTCAAAATTAACACACATACTTTATGTGACTCAAAAGCCGAACGAGTTACTTTCCGACGTTGTTTCAGATGTGTAAGTGCCAGTCGAAACTCGCGGTGTCGGCACTCTGCCGACCATTTCGCTAGTTAACACCGGTCTTGTTGTGTGTGTTTCAAGCTCAAGAGCATCTCCAAGCAAAAAATGGTCAACAGCAACATTCAGACGGTTTCGTACTGCTCAATTGCTACATTAAAACGGTATGTTTCTTTTTCAGAACTGGAAAAACACGAGCGTGACAGCATTCGAACCTGTAATCTTCAGATCCGAAGTCCGACGCCTTATCCACTAGGCCACACGGTCACTGACGACCAACTGTAACATGTATACGACTCATCTCGAAACGCTCACACCCCTGAGGATTTGTGTTTTCGTTCTACACAGCCGCTGCCGCTTGCTCTTTCCCACCCACTCGGTACATTCAACCTCTTACGAGACCGACCAAATATAGACTGAGAAACTAGACCACACACTTTGTGCATTCGGAATCGAAGGCAGGGCGTCCCTCGCCGCATTTGCTACGCTGGCCATTTGCTACTTCTGCAGAAGCGGCGGCGGCGGCACCGACGAAGTCGACGACGACGACGACGACGACGACGAAGACCGCGAGAGGATCTGAGATATGTGAGAAATACATCTATAAAATGTAATGCCTCGTCCCACCTTATGCTGTACCGCTTTGGTAAATGCTTTATCTGCGCCATTCGCCTTAATCACATCTGAGAGTAATTTTTAAAAAAACGCCTGTGGCTAATTGTTCGTCATCACAGATACTGTTTGCTATACGGCCACGACGCGCAACTGATTTCCAAAATTCATCTTTCTCCTGTTAGGATGGAACTTACGACTCCTGGTTTATTAGAACACTGCTCTACCGCTGAGCTAAAGAGGCGCGGCCTAGCGGTACTCTTGGGTACTTCGTCCTTACGGTCGTCTGCATCATCCGACTTCAGCTGACAACACTTCATATTACCGGCTAATATTTGCAGCTATGACGACCCATTACTGCTTAGCTACACATCTGACACGTAACCAATGTTCTCTCCAAACAACAACACTTGCATTTCAGAACGTGTCTTTCACACATGTCTACAAAATCACCTTCACCTTCAAATACAGTTTTCTTGTGACTGACAGAGACATAGGCAAAGTTTAAAGTTGCTTTTTCCATTACATGTCGGTAATCAGAAAAACGGTAATTTACATCTGCAGCGGAACAAAATTCCGTTCCGCCCAGCGTCTGGCTCGAACCCACGACCCTGGGATTAAGAGTCTGACGCTCTACCGACTGAGCTAGCTTTTTTTTTTTTTTTTTTTTCCAGATACTGTTTGCTATAAGGCCACGACGCGCAACTGCTATCCAAAATCCGTCTGCCTCCTGTGAGGATCGAACTCACGACCCCTGGTTCACTAGACCAGTGCTCTGCCACTGAGCTTAATTTTTTTTTTTTTTTTTTTTTTTGGATTCAGAGTCCAGAGTGCTAACCGTTACACCATGGAACTTTTTTTTTTTAACCACTTTTGTTTCTCATTTTTTTAAAGCCAGGTATCCTAGCCACTTTTCCTTTAGTCTGGCGCCTTGGACCGCTTTTTATTGTTTTTTATAAGGATGCATATCAGGAGGCGCATGACGGGGACAAAGAGGGCAGGGGTCAAAGAACTCGAGGCCTGGCCACGATGCCCCCACCATCACTCCCACCGAATTGCTCCTTCAGTGCATTTTAATTGTTATAGAAAAGCGGGTATAGTCGTGTATATTTTTCGCCTGCTCTCTTTATTGTGGTAAGGAGCACTGATTGTACGACATCTGGGGGTGAGATCCCATTGCAAATCCGTCATTCGAGTTTTCAGTCAACAGACATTCGAGTAAGAAACATGTGATTATACTGCAATATACAGCGAGCATTTATGAGACACTTATTGGGGGGCAGACGTAACATGAATGGATAAAAGAAGAGGCATTTCCTTCATCTTGAACGTAGATTCATACTTCACTTCTTCATTACCCCTAAAATAGTACATTTAGTGTTAGACTGTGCGCTTTAACCAACACCTATTCGTTCGAATAAAATGATCAACATGTTTCCATACATTTTCCTGTGGTCTGCATATTGCTGAATGTTGCTGTACTCCATTTGCATAAAAAGCTTGAATTCCGTTTCGTCGTCACCACCTATTTTATTGATAATGTAATGGACAAACTGTCCCATTAACCAGTGTATTGCATTATTTTTGGTTTTCGGGTAATATTTAGTTTCAGGTCTGAAAAGCACCATAGGAGTAATGGAATTGGGTGACGTTCGTTGCAGTAGTGCAAGACTTTTCCTGAGCCAATGCCAATTGTTGAGATTTCCAGCACACGTAAATCTATGAATCACAGTGTCAACTAGGTTACATTTCTGACATAAGGGGGTTTCAGCTTTCCCAATTTTATAAAGTCGCTCGTTGGTGCTGACAATATTATTGACGGCTTTGTACCATGCCGTTACCACATCTGAATTGAGCCCGTTAAAACTAATATTCTCCCAAATTGCATCCCAGTTGTGACTCATATATTTCGTGGCAATTTTATTTTGTCCTTCATATTGTTGTCTTTGTCTCATGATATCTCTGGCTGTAATGTGCAGTGAAGTTCTGAGTTTCTCGTTAACATAGCTCAATTCTGTGTATAAGATCCTAACGTATCGCAGTCGGGGGTTAATTTTTTGTACGTCTGCCGGTGGTTGAAGGCTTTCTGGTTGGACACATTTAAACAATTGTGTAGTAATACTGCCGGGGTTGGCGTGAAATATGTTTAAAGACCTTTTTATGAAAAGCGCAGAAGCTTTATTGCGTATGTCCACCAGTCCGAGGCCTCCATTTCTAGGATGTAAAGTCGCAGTTCTTAGGTTAACCCTGAAGATTTCCCCCTTCCATAAGAAATTTGCAACCCTCGACATTATTTTCTGAGCTATCAACTTCGGCAAGGGAAAAACTTGTGCCATATAGAATGCCTTTGAGAGAATGCATAAGTTAATGAACCTGACCCTCTGAACCTGGTTCATAAGTCGTTGTGAGTTCTCAATAAGTCCCCCTTGAATCTTTGTTAAAACCTCTTTCCAATTGAGGGCTGTCATCCTCATTGGACATGCCGTCAGGATTGTCCCCAGGGTTTTATGTGTGGTAACTGAATTCGCCCAATCGATTTGTATCCGTTCAACACCCCGCATTCCCAGGATTGTACTTTTATTTTCGTTTGTTGTCGCACCCGATGCGTGGCAGTAGTTTTGAAGAATGGCCCCTAGTCGAATTACATCATCTTGCCCTCTTATGACGACACCAACATCGTCAGCATAGGCTCTCACTACAGTTTTCCTGCCAGTTATAGTTATGCTCTTTAACCTTTCATGAACATTTCTTAAAAAGGGCTCTAACGACACAACAAACAAAAACATAGATAATGGACTTCCCTGTGGGATGCCACGGTTTATTTGAATTTGCCGCGTCAGCTGACAGTTGACAGCTAATTTAGCGTTCAGACCAGTAGCAACGTTTTTTATAACATTAACTGTTTTGTGGACGAGTCCCATTTTTGTCAGTACCTCAAATAGGAAGCGGTGATTCACCGAGTCGAAAGCCTTAGTAAAATCTATAAAAAGTAAAGCACATTTGATATTAGAAACCGATGCTAAGGCGATGATGTCTCTATATTCAGAAATCGTATTAAAAATACTTCTATTTGCTGCACATGACTGATGTTGACTAATTAATTTGTCGGTCAGAGGGGAAAGTCTCTTTTTTAAAATCCTGCATACTATTTTGTAGTCAGAGTTTAAAAGTGAAATAGGGCGGTAATTGTTTAAACTTTTCGTCCCTTTGTTTTTCGGTAGAAGTACAATTTTGCTGTCTTTAAAATCTGCAGGTATCGTCTGCTCGTTAAAAATCTCATTGACAATGCATGTAAACGTGTCACCAATTAAAAACCAGAACTTTCTGTAAAATTCTACAGGGAGTCCGTCGGGTCCAGCAGATTTATTCATCGGGGACTTGGTTATTGTCTCACGAACCTCTTCGTTACTGACTTCAGAAAGGATTTCGTCGTTTTCAGAACTTGTCAACTGTGGGGATAAAACACTGAGAAACTCTTGCAGAGACCCCTCGTGAGGTGGGCTGGAGGAATATAATGCATAGTAGTACTGGTATACTGCATTTAGAATCTCCTTCTGGGACGTCATTGTTGTCCCATTGGGGGTTTTAAGTTCACTAATAACAGTGCGTCGCCTATTCTTTGCATGCCGAAGCAGATGATATAAGGATGTTGTTTCATCATCTACCACCGACTTCGCCTTTGACTTCAGTTTTAAACCTTCCATCTGTTGTCGTTTAATGGCGAGTAATATCGCTTTGGTGTGTCTGATGTCTTGTAATCTAATGGTTGACACGTTTGCCTGTTCATAGAGGTCTCGCAACAAACTGTAATAAAATTCCATACTGTTTTTTAACTCCCACGCTCTTTCTCTGCTGTATCTGATACACACTTTTCTCAGTCTCGGCTTTGCAACCTTAAGCCACCAGTCTAATACTGTGGGGTGCCTCTCGATCGATCGCAGACATAAGGTCCACGCATCCGATACCGCGTCTGCCAAATCTTGCTCTTTTAAGAGAGAGACATTTAGCTGCCACTGGTTCCTAAAAATCTGAATCGGCTGTGGAGCTAAATTAATGCACGCCTTCATACTGCAGTGGTCACTAAAATATACAGGTACGATTTCTGAATTTAGTAGACATCTTTCCAAGTTTTGGGAAACATAGATTCTGTCTATTCTACTGCGCGAAGTCTGTGTTATATACGTATATTCAACCTTCGTTGGATATTTTAGTTCCCATGCGTCCTTTAGTTTTAGGTCGATTACTAGGCGTTTAAGTTCTAAGGAACCGTTAAAATGTGGTTGTTGATCTTTACGATTTAACACGCAGTTAAAATCACCGCCCATTATAAAACTGTTTGGGTTTCGACGTAATAAATATATAAGTTCCTCTTTATAAAATGCTGCCCTGTCCTGTCTATTACTATTTCCTGAGGGCGCGTATAAGTTAATCAATGTGGTACCTAAAACGTTAATACTAATTGCCCTTCCAGATTCCAACCGCTCCACTTGAGATACGGGAATCCCTTCCCTGAGCAGAACCGCTGTTCCTGTATGTGTGTCACAAGATACGTTAACAATTGCGGTGTATCCTGGTATTACAAATTCCGTCGTTACAACCTCCTGTAGCAAAGCGATATCGGTTCCAGAGTCATACAAAAATTCCTTGAGAGCAGCTAGCTTTAATGAGGTTCGAATTTTATTTATATTGATCGTTGTGATAGAGTATGCTTGCATCCCTAACTTGCTATTGGCCACGGACAAAGTTGGTAAAAAAAAAAAAAAAAAAAAAAAAAAAAAAAAAAAAAAAAAAAACTGTTCTACTTTTGGTATGCTGAAATCCGGTTTAGAACTACAGTCATTCAGAACTTGGTAGCAGTCCTAGTAACACGGTCGCTAAACGTTAGTTTGTCTGCCATTGTCATCCCGCGCCTTAGTACTGAGGGGCTGTTCTACATTGAGTGTGTCAGGAGGCTCATCTGGAGCACCTTCTCTGACAATTTCATATCGTATATTTTTCTGTGATTTTACGTCCGACTTGTCCGCTTTTTGTTTGGCTTGGGTGCGAGAAACAGTAAGATTCGGTTGTGGTTTTAGCGTACGGCGGTGGACGCCCTGAAAACCCTGACCTGATTTTGTTGTGGCAACACTCGACGCGGCCGCTTCAGCAGCAGTGTCTAGAGAGACCTGGTTTGTAAACACTGCCTGCTGTTTACATGCTACCTTCGGTTGATGTGACGCTTGCGACGGTGTTTGCTTATTTTCCGGTTCAGGAGTAAACACTTTCACTTGTTTACACTCTGGTGCCGGTTGCTGTGCTGTTGCGGTGTCGCGGTGTTGTTGTTCTACCGCTTCCGCGAACTTCCCGTCGGTAAACAGCTGATTATCGCTGTTTACAGCTGGGCAAGTTGTCACTGCTTGGGGGACTTCTACTTTCTCGCTGTCGGCAGCTGCCGTTGCATTTTCTGGCAGTGAGCGAGATGTATCAGAAACTGCAATTAAATCTACTTGCATTTCGTCTTGGGGCACATGCAGATTTTCATCGCCAGCTTTCTGTTTACGTACAGCAGGAGATTGTCGGGAGGTGTCATCATCAGAATGATCATCTGTATGTTCAAGTGGTCGTTTCTTGGTTAGTACGTCTAATTCACGGGCAGAGGAATCACAATTGAAGCGTGTTACCAGGGGTGGAAAATCACTGCCTTCAACAGCAATAGTTCCAGTACTAAGTACAGGATCCGAACCCTCACCCTGTTTGGCCGTGTTATCGGTTGCCAAAACTTCGCTCAAGGTCATCTTGCGGCGTTGGACTAAATTTGTTTTTAGTACAAAGACACGACGGGGACAGTCCTGCCTTAAAGGACCCGATTCATTGCATATATGGCACGTAGGGGTTTGACCAGTATAAATCACGTGTGCTTTATGCCCGTCAACAGTTATATGAGACGGGATATTCGTCTTTACTTCCATCTCTACCGAACGAATACCATTGAAGCTCTGAATTTTAAATTGCTTCGACCAACGTTCGTTAACTATATCCTTTACCTCACCATATTGAGACAGGGCAACCTTGATTTTCTCATTATCTATCTCGATAGGTAAATTTAACACCCCCACAGATCTATAAAGAGCATCAGCTCTCCTGATAGCCACTTTACTTGTAGAGCCGTCTCTATGCAAAAATTCGACATGATACCCGAATTTTCCAATAATTTTATCGACCGAAACGGGATCCAAAAACTTTACGAAAACACAGTAGTTGTCAGTATCTAGCTGAGTGGTACGCACCATATCAGAATTTATGCCAAGTACCTGATCAAGCCAATCATGAATTTCCAGAGCAGTCGGCTGAACACGTCGTGTTTCCTTAGCAAAGGCAAAAACCAGCGTATTCTTCCTCACAGTTGTAGCCATGGTATGCAGTAATCAAGGGGAGATTCCGGTAATTACCGAAAACTCCACAAACAACAAATAATCGTCGGTAGAAAACACAAAAACAGAACAAAGGTGGCAGAAAAAACACGAGTTACACACGAAGAAAATCACAAAACTCAAAAACACCGAAACGCAAAGGTAAACACTGGCGAAACACTGACTACACGCAGCAACGGTGACACGTCCGTACGCGTCGGCAGCTAGAGCCAGAATGGAGCTAGCCGGCTACCTCGGTGAATACCTGCCGGGTAGCACGTCACACAGTACTCGTTTGGGGTGGGTGGTCCCATACAGAATCTCTCCATGATGCCTAATGTTTTCCTAACGTCACACTCGTCACGTACTTCACTTTTATGTCATAATCATTTCTGAGAGGTAAAGAAATTGCATGACAACATGCAGAGCTAGTGGCGTCAAAATTAACACACATACTTTATAAGACTCAAAAGCCGAACGAGTTACTTTCCGACGTTGTTTTAGATGTGCAAGTGATAGTCAAAACTCGCTGTGTCGGCACTCTGCCGACCATTTCGCTAGTTAACACCGGTCTTGTTGTGTGTGTTTCAAGCTCAAGAGCATCTCCAAGCAAAAAATGGTCAACAGCAACATTCAGACGGTTTCGTACTGCTCAATTGCTACATTAAAACGTTATGTTTCTTTTTCAGAACTGGAAAAACACAAGCGTGACAGCATTCGAACCTGTAATCTTCAGATCCGAAGTCCGACGCCTTATCCATTAGGCCACACGGTCACTGACGACCAACATTTACATGTATACGACTCATCTCGAAACGCTCACACCCCTGAGGATTTGTGTTTTCGTTCTACACAGCCGCTGCCCCTTGCTCTTTCCCACCCATTCGTTACATTCAACCTCTGACGTGACCGACCAAATATAGACTGAGAAACAAGACCACACACTTTGTGCATTCGGAATCGAAGGCAGGGCGTCCCTCGCCGCATTTGCTACGATTGCCGATTGCTACTTCTGCAGAAGCGGCGGCGGCGGCGACGACGACGACGACGACGACGACGAATATCGCGAGAGGCTCTGAGATATGTGAGAAATACATCTATAAAATGTAATTCAGACTGCCTCATCCCACCTTATGCTGTACCGCTTTGGCAAATGCTTTATCTGCGCCATTCGCCTTAATCGCATCTGAGAGTAATTCTTAAAAAAACGCCTGTCGCTAATTGTTCGTCATCACAGGTACTGTTTGCTATACGGCCACGACGCGCAACTGATTTCCAAAATTCATCTTTCTCCTGTGAGGATGGAACTTACGACCCCTGGTTTCTTAGACCAGTGCTCTACCACTGAGCTAAAGAGGCGCGGCCTAGCGGTGCTTTTGGGTACTTCGTCCTTACGGTCGTCTGCATCATCAGACTTTAGCTGACAACACTTCATATTACCGGCTAATATTTGCAGCTATGGCGACAAATTACTGCTTGGCTACACATCTGACACGTAACCGATGTGCTGTCCAAACAACAACACTTGCATTTCAGAACATGTCTTTCACACATGTCTACAAAATCACCTTCACCTTCAAATACAGTTTCCTTGCGACTGACAGAGACGTAGGCAAAGTTTAAAGTTGCTATTTCCATTAAATCTCGTTAATCAGAAAAACGGTAATTTACACCTGCAGCGGAACAAAATTCGGTTCCGCCCAGCGTCTGGCTCTAACCCACGGCCCTGGGATTAAGCGTCTGACGCTCTACCGACTGAGCTAGCCGGCTACCTCGGTGAATACCTGCCGGGTAGCACGTCACACAGTACTCGTTTGGGGTGGGTGGTCCCATACAGAATCTCTCCATGATGCCTAATGTTTTCCTAACGTCACACTCGTCACGTACTTCACTTTTATGTCATAATCATTTCTGAGAGGTAAAGAAATTGCATGACAACATGCAGAGCTAGTGGCGTCAAAATTAACACACATACTTTATGTGACTCAAAAGCCGAACGAGTTACTTTCCGACGTTGTTTTAGATGTGCAAGTGATAGTCAAAACTCGCTGTGTCGGCACTCTGCCGACCATTTCGCTAGTTAACACCGGTCTTGTTGTGTGTGTTTCAAGCTCAAGAGCATCTCCAAGCAAAAAATGGTCAACTGCAACATTCAGACGGTTTCGTACTGCTCAATTGCTACATTAAAACGTTATGTTTCTTTTTCAGAACTGGAAAAACACAAGCGTGACAGCATTCGAACCTGTAATCTTCAGATCCGAAGTCCGACGCCTTATCCATTAGGCCACACGGTCACTGACGACCAACATTTACATGTATACGACTCATCTCGAAACGCTCACACCCCTGAGGATTTGTGTTTTCGTTCTACACAGCCGCTGCCCCTTGCTCTTTCCCACCCATTCGTTACGTTCAACCTCTGACGTGACCGACCAAATATAGACTGAGAAAAAAGACCACACACTTTGTGCATTCGGAATCGAAGGCAGGGCGTCCCTCGCCGCATTTGCTACGATTGCCATTTGCTACTTCTGCAGAAGCGGCGGCGGCGGCGACGGCGACGACGACGACGACGACGACGAATATCGCGAGAGGCTCTGAGATATGTGAGAAATACATCTATAAAATGTAATTCAGACTGCCTCATCCCACCTTATGCTGTACCGCTTTGGCAAATGCTTTATCTGCGCCATTCGCCTTAATCGCATCTGAGAGTAATTCTTAAAAAAACGCCTGTCGCTAATTGTTCGTCATCACAGGTACTGTTTGCTATACGGCCACGACGCGCAACTGATTTCCAAAATTCATCTTTCTCCTGTGAGGATGGAACTTACGACCCCTGGTATCTTAGACCAGTGCTCTACCACTGAGCTAAAGAGGCGCGGCCTAGCGGTGCTTTTGGGTACTTCGTCCTTACGGTCGTCTGCATCATCAGACTTTAGCTGACAACACTTCATATTACCGGCTAATATTTGCAGCTATGGCGACAAATTACTGCTTGGCTACACATCTGACACGTAACCGATGTGCTGTCCAAACAACAACACTTGCATTTCAGAACATGTCTTTCACACATGTCTACAAAATCACCTTCACCTTCAAATACAGTTTCCTTGCGACTGACAGAGACGTAGGCAAAGTTTAAAGTTGCTATTTCCATTAAATCTCGTTAATCAGAAAAACGGTAATTTACACCTGCAGCGGAACAAAATTCGGTTCCGCCCAGCGTCTGGCTCTAACCCACGGCCCTGGGATTAAGCGTCTGACGCTCTACCGACTGAGCTAGCCGGCTACCTCGGTGAATACCTGCCGGGTAGCACGTCACACAGTACTCGTTTGGGGTGGGTGGTCCCATACAGAATCTCTCCATGATGCCTAACGTTTTCCTAACGTCACACTCGTCACGTACTTCACTTTTATGTCATAATCATCTCTGAGAGGTAAAGAAATTGCATGACAACATGCAGAGCTAGTGGCGTCAAAATTAACACACATACTTTATGTGACTCAAAAGCCGAACGAGTTACTTTCCGACGTTGTTTTAGATGTGCAAGTGATAGTCAAAACTCGCTGTGTCGGCACTCTGCCGACCATTTCGATAGTTAACACCGGTCTTGTTGTGTGTGTTTCAAGCTCAAGAGCATCTCCAAGCAAAAAATGGTCAACTGCAACATTCAGACGGTTTCGTACTGCTCAATTGCTACATTAAAACGTTATGTTTCTTTTTCAGAACTGGAAAAACACAAGCGTGACAGCATTCGAACCTGTAATCTTCAGATCCGAAGTCCGACGCCTTATCCATTAGGCCACACGGTCACTGACGACCAACATTTACATGTATACGACTCATCTCGAAACGCTCACACCCCTGAGGGTTTGTGTTTTCGTTCTACACAGCCGCTGCCCCTTGCTCTTTCCCACCCATTCGTTACATTCAACCTCTGACGTGACCGACCAAATATAGACTGAGAAACAAGACCACACACTTTGTGCATTCGGAATCGAAGGCAGGGCGTCCCTCGCCGCATTTGCTACGATTGCCATTTGCTACTTCTGCAGAAGCGGCAGCGACGACGACGACGACGACGACGACGACGACGACGACGACCGTGAGAGGCTCTGAGATATGTGAGAAATACATCTATAAAATGTAATTCAGACTGCCTTGTCCCACCTTATGCTGTACCGCTTTGGCAAATGCTTTATCTGCGCCATTCGCCTTAATCGCATCTGAGAGTAATTCTTAAAAAAACGCCTGTCGCTAATTGTTCGTCATCACAGGTACTGTTTGCAATACGGCCACGACGCGCAACTGATTTCCAAAATTCATCTTTCTCCTGTGAGGATGGAACTTACGACCCCTGGTTTATTAGACCAGTACTCTACCACTGAGCTAAAGAGGTGCGGCCTAGCGGTACTCTTGGTTACTTCGTCCTTACGGTCGTCTGCATCATCAGACCTTAGCTGACAACACTTCATATTACCGGCTAATATTTGCAGCTATGGCGACAAATTACTGCTTGGCTACACATCTGACACGTAACCGATGTGCTCTCCAAACAACAACACTTGCATTTCAGAACATGTCTTTCACACATGTCTACAAAATCACCTTCACCTTCAAATACAGCTTCCTTGCGACTGACAGAGACGTAGGCAAAGTTTAAAGTTGCTATTTCCATTAAATCTCGTTAATCAGAAAAACGGTAATTTACACCTGCAGCGGAACAAAATTCCGTTAAGCCCAGCGTCTGGCTCTAACCCACGACCCTGGAATTAAGAGTCTGACGCTCTACCGACTGAGCTAGCCGGCTACCTCGGTGTATACCTGCCGGGTAGCACGTCACACAGAACTCGTTTGGGGTGGGTGGTCCCATACAGAATCTCTCCATGATGCCTAATGTTTTCCTAACGTCACACTCGTCACGTATTTCACTTTTACTTCATAATCATTTCTGAGAGGTAAAGAAATTGCATGACAACATGCAGAGCTAGTGGCGTCAAAATTAACACACATACTTTATGTGACTCAAAAGCCGAACGAGTTACTTTCCGACGTTGTTTTAGATGTGCAAGTGATAGTCAAAACTCGCTGTGTCGGCACTCTGCCGACCATTTCGCTAGTTAACACCGGTCTTGTTGTGTGTGTTTCAAGCTCAAGAGCATCTCCAAGCAAAAAATGGTCAACAGCAACAATCAGACGGTTTCGTACTGCTCAATTGCTACATTAAAACGTAATGTTTCTTTTTCAGAACTGGAAAAACACAAGCGTGACAGCATTCGAACCTGTAATCTTCAGATCCGAAGTCCGAAGCCTTATCCATTAGGCCACACGGTCACTGACGACCAACATTTACATGTATACGACTCATCTCGAAACGCTCACACCCCTGAGGATTTGTGTTTTCGTTCTACACAGCCGCTGCCCCTTGCTCTTTCCCACCCATTCGTTACATTCAACCTCTGACGAGACCGACCAAATATAGACTGAGAAACAAGACCACACACTTTGTGCATTCGGAATCGAAGGCAGGGCGTCCCTCGCCGCATTTGCTACGATTGCCATTTGCTACTTCTGCAGAAGCGGCGGCGGCGGCGACGGCGACGACGACGACGACGACGACGACGACGACGAATATCGCGAGAGGCTCTGAGATATGTGAGAAATACATCTATAAAATGTAATTCAGACTGCCTCATCCCACCTTATGCTGTACCGCTTTGGCAAATGCTTTATCTGCGCCATTCGCCTTAATCGCATCTGAGAGTAATTCTTAAAAAAACGCCTGTCGCTAATTGTCCGTCATCACAGGTACTGTTTGCTATACGGCCACGACGCGCAACTGATTTCCAAAATTCATCTTTCTCCTTTGAGGATGGAACTTACGACCCCTGGTTTATTAGACCAGTGCTCTACCACTGAGCTAAAGAGGCGAGGCCTAGCGGTACTTTTGGGTACTTCGTCCTTACGGTCGTCTGCATCATCAAACTTTAGCTGACAACACTTCATATTACCGGCTAATATTTGCAGCTATGGCGACAAATTACTGCTTGGCTACACATCTGACACGTAACCGATGTGCTGTGCAAACAACAACACTTGCATTTCAGAACGTGTCTTTCACACATGTCTACAAAATCACCTTCACCTTCAAATACAGCTTCCTTGCGACTGACAGAGACGTAGGCAAAGTTTAAAGTTGCTATTTCCATTAAATCTCGTTAATCAGAAAAACGGTAATTTACACCTGCAGCGGAACAAAATTCCGTTAAGCCCAGCGTCTGGCTCGAACCCACGACCCTGGGATTAAGAGTCTGACGCTCTACCGACTGAGCTGGCCGGCTACGTCGGTGAATACCTGCTGGGTAGCACGTCACACAGTACTCGTTTGGGGTGGGTGGTCCCATACAGAATCTCTCCATGATGCCTAATGTTTTCCTAACGTCACACTCGTCACGTACTTCACTTTTATGTCATAATCATTTCTGAGAGGTAAAGAAATTGCATGACAACATGCAGAGCTAGTGGCGTCAAAATTAACACACATACTTTATGTGACTCAAAAGCCGAACGAGTTACTTTCCGACGTTGTTTTAGATGTGCAAGTGATAGTCAAAACTCGCTGTGTCGGCACTCTGCCGACCATTTCGCTAGTTAACACCGGTCTTGTTGTGTGTGTTTCAAGCTCAAGAGCATCTCCAAGCAAAAAATGGTCAACAGCAACATTCAGACGGTTTCGTACTGCTCAATTGCTACATTAAAACGTAATGTTTCTTTTTCAGAACTGGAAAAACACAAGCGTGACAGCATTCGAACCTGTAATCTTCAGATCCGAAGTCCGACGCCTTATCCATTAGGCCACACGGTCACTGACGACCAACATTTACATGTATACGACTCATCTCGAAACGCTCACACCCCTGAGGATTTGTGTTTTCGTTCTACACAGCCGCTGCCCCTTGCTCTTTCCCACCCATTCGTTACATTCAACCTCTGACGAGACCGACCAAATATAGACTGAGAAACAAGACCACACACTTTGTGCATTCGGAATCGAAGGCAGGGCGTCCCTCGCCGCATTTGCTACGATTGCCATTTGCTACTTCTGCAGAAGCGGCGGCGGCGGCGGCGGCGACGACGACGACGACGACGACGACGACCGCGAGAGGCTCTGAGATATGTGAGAAATACATCTATAAAATGTAATTCAGACTGCCTTGTCCCACCTTATGCTGTACCGCTTTGGCAAATGCTTTATCTGCGCCATTCGCCTTAATCGCATCTGAGAGTAATTCTTAAAAAAACGCCTGTCGCTAATTGTTCGTCATCACAGGTACTGTTTGCAATACGGCCACGACGCGCAACTGATTTCCAAAATTCATCTTTCTCCTGTGAGGATGGAACTTACGACCCCTGGTTTATTAGACCAGTACTCTACCACTGAGCTAAAGAGGCGCGGCCTAGCGGTACTCTTGGTTACTTCGTCCTTACGGTCGTCTGCATCATCAGACCTTAGCTGACAACACTTCATATTACCGGCTAATATTTGCAGCTATGGCGACAAATTACTGCTTGGCTACACATCTGACACGTAACCGATGTGCTCTCCAAACAACAACACTTGCATTTCAGAACATGTCTTTCACACATGTCTACAAAATCACCTTCACCTTCAAATACAGCTTCCTTGCGACTGACAGAGACGTAGGCAAAGTTTAAAGTTGCTATTTCCATTAAATCTCGTTAATCAGAAAAACGGTAATTTACACCTGCAGCGGAACAAAATTCCGTTAAGCCCAGCGTCTGGCTCTAACCCACGACCCTGGAATTAAGAGTCTGACGCTCTACCGACTGAGCTAGCCGGCTACCTCGGTGTATACCTGCCGGGTAGCACGTCACACAGAACTCGTTTGGGGTGGGTGGTCCCATACAGAATCTCTCCATGATGCCTAATGTTTTCCTAACGTCACACTCGTCACGTATTTCACTTTTACTTCATAATCATTTCTGAGAGGTAAAGAAATTGCATGACAACATGCAGAGCTAGTGGCGTCAAAATTAACACACATACTTTATGTGACTCAAAAGCCGAACGAGTTACTTTCCGACGTTGTTTTAGATGTGCAAGTGATAGTCAAAACTCGCTGTGTCGGCACTCTGCCGACCATTTCGCTAGTTAACACCGGTCTTGTTGTGTGTGTTTCAAGCTCAAGAGCATCTCCAAGCAAAAAATGGTCAACAGCAACAATCAGACGGTTTCGTACTGCTCAATTGCTACATTAAAACGTAATGTTTCTTTTTCAGAACTGGAAAAACACAAGCGTGACAGCATTCGAACCTGTAATCTTCAGATCCGAAGTCCGAAGCCTTATCCATTAGGCCACACGGTCACTGACGACCAACATTTACATGTATACGACTCATCTCGAAACGCTCACACCCCTGAGGATTTGTGTTTTCGTTCTACACAGCCGCTGCCCCTTGCTCTTTCCCACCCATTCGTTACATTCAACCTCTGACGAGACCGACCAAATATAGACTGAGAAACAAGACCACACACTTTGTGCATTCGGAATCGAAGGCAGGGCGTCCCTCGCCGCATTTGCTACGATTGCCATTTGCTACTTCTGCAGAAGCGGCGGCGGCGGCGACGGCGACGACGACGACGACGACGACGACGACGACGAATATCGCGAGAGGCTCTGAGATATGTGAGAAATACATCTATAAAATGTAATTCAGACTGCCTCATCCCACCTTATGCTGTACCGCTTTGGCAAATGCTTTATCTGCGCCATTCGCCTTAATCGCATCTGAGAGTAATTCTTAAAAAAACGCCTGTCGCTAATTGTCCGTCATCACAGGTACTGTTTGCTATACGGCCACGACGCGCAACTGATTTCCAAAATTCATCTTTCTCCTTTGAGGATGGAACTTACGACCCCTGGTTTATTAGACCAGTGCTCTACCACTGAGCTAAAGAGGCGAGGCCTAGCGGTACTTTTGGGTACTTCGTCCTTACGGTCGTCTGCATCATCAAACTTTAGCTGACAACACTTCATATTACCGGCTAATATTTGCAGCTATGGCGACAAATTACTGCTTGGCTACACATCTGACACGTAACCGATGTGCTGTGCAAACAACAACACTTGCATTTCAGAACGTGTCTTTCACACATGTCTACAAAATCACCTTCACCTTCAAATACAGCTTCCTTGCGACTGACAGAGACGTAGGCAAAGTTTAAAGTTGCTATTTCCATTAAATCTCGTTAATCAGAAAAACGGTAATTTACACCTGCAGCGGAACAAAATTCCGTTAAGCCCAGCGTCTGGCTCGAACCCACGACCCTGGGATTAAGAGTCTGACGCTCTACCGACTGAGCTGGCCGGCTACGTCGGTGAATACCTGCTGGGTAGCACGTCACACAGTACTCGTTTGGGGTGGGTGGTCCCATACAGAATCTCTCCATGATGCCTAATGTTTTCCTAACGTCACACTCGTCACGTACTTCACTTTTATGTCATAATCATTTCTGAGAGGTAAAGAAATTGCATGACAACATGCAGAGCTAGTGGCGTCAAAATTAACACACATACTTTATGTGACTCAAAAGCCGAACGAGTTACTTTCCGACGTTGTTTTAGATGTGCAAGTGATAGTCAAAACTCGCTGTGTCGGCACTCTGCCGACCATTTCGCTAGTTAACACCGGTCTTGTTGTGTGTGTTTCAAGCTCAAGAGCATCTCCAAGCAAAAAATGGTCAACAGCAACATTCAGACGGTTTCGTACTGCTCAATTGCTACATTAAAACGTAATGTTTCTTTTTCAGAACTGGAAAAACACAAGCGTGACAGCATTCGAACCTGTAATCTTCAGATCCGAAGTCCGACGCCTTATCCATTAGGCCACACGGTAACTGACGACCAACATTTACATGTATACGACTCATCTCGAAACGCTCACACCCCTGAGGATTTGTGTTTTCGTTCTACACAGCCGCTGCCCCTTGCTCTTTCCCACCCATTCGTTACATTCAACCTCTGACGTGACCGACCAAATATAGACTGAGAAACAAGACCACACACTTTGTGCATTCGGAATCGAAGGCAGGGCGTCCCTCGCCGCATTTGCTACGATTGCCATTTGCTACTTCTGCAGAAGCGGCGGCGGCGGCGACGGCGACGACGACGACGACGAATATCGCGAGAGGCTCTGAGATATGTGAGAAATACATCTATAAAATGTAATTCAGACTGCCTTGTCCCACCTTATGCTGTACCGCTTTGGCAAATGCTTTATCTGCGCCATTCGCCTTAATCGCATCTGAGAGTAATTCTTAAAAAAACGCCTGTCGCTAATTGTTCGTCATCACAGGTACTGTTTGCAATACGGCCACGACGCGCAACTGATTTCCAAAATTCATCTTTCTCCTGTGAGGATGGAACTTACGACCCCTGGTTTATTAGACCAGTGCTCTACCACTGAGCTAAAGAGGCGCGGCCTAGCGGTACTTTTGGGTACTTCGTCCTTACGGTCGTCTGCATCATCAGACTTTAGCTGACAACACTTCATATTACCGGCTAATATTTGCAGCTATGGCGACAAATTACTGCTTGGCTACACATCTGACACGTAACCGATGTGCTGTGCAAACAACAACACTTGCATTTCAGAACATGTCTTTCACACATGTCTACAAAATCACCTTCACCTTCAAATACAGTTTCCTTGCGACTGACAGAGACGTAGGCAAAGTTTAAAGTTGCTATTTCCATTAAATCTCGTTAATCAGAAAGACGGTAATTTACACCTGCAGCGGAACAAAATTCGGTTCCGCCCAGCGTCTGGCTCTAACCCACGGCCCTGGGATTAAGAGTCTGACGCTCTACCGACTGAGCTGGCCGGCTACGTCGGTGAATACCTGCTGGGTAGCACGTCACACAGTACTCGTTTGGGGTGGGTGGTCCCATACAGAATCTCTCCATGATGCCTAATGTTTTCCTAACGTCACACTCGTCACGTACTTCACTTTTATGTCATAATCATTTCTGAGAGGTAAAGAAATTGCATGACAACATGCAGAGCTAGTGGCATCAAAATTAACACACATACTTTATGTGACTCAAAAGCCGAACGAGTTACTTTCCGACGTTGTTTTAGATGTGCAAGTGATAGTCAAAACTCGCTGTGTCGGCACTCTGCCGACCATTTCGCTAGTTAACACCGGTCTTGTTGTGTGTGTTTCAAGCTCAAGAGCATCTCCAAGCAAAAAATGGTCAACAGCAACATTCAGACGGTTTCGTACTGCTCAATTGCTACATTAAAACGTAATGTTTCTTTTTCAGAACTGGAAAAACACAAGCGTGACAGCATTCGAACCTGTAATCTTCAGATCCGAAGTCCGACGCCTTATCCATTAGGCCACACGGTAACTGACGACCAACATTTACATGTATACGACTCATCTCGAAACGCTCACACCCCTGAGGATTTGTGTTTTCGTTCTACACAGCCGCTGCCCCTTGCTCTTTCCCACCCATTCGTTACATTCAACCTCTGACGTGACCGACCAAATATAGACTGAGAAACAAGACCACACACTTTGTGCATTCGGAATCGAAGGCAGGGCGTCCCTCGCCGCATTTGCTACGATTGCCATTTGCTACTTCTGCAGAAGCGGCGGCGGCGGCGACGGCGACGGCGACGGCGACGACGACGACGACGACGACGACGACGACGAATATCGCGAGAGGCTCTGAGATATGTGAGAAATACATCTATAAAATGTAATTCAGACTGCCTCATCCCACCTTATGCTGTACCGCTTTGGCAAATGCTTTATCTGCGCCATTCGCCTTAATCGCATCTGAGAGTAATTCTTAAAAAAACGCCTGTCGCTAATTGTCCGTCATCACAGGTACTGTTTGCTATACGGCCACGACGCGCAACTGATTTCCAAAATTCATCTTTCTCCTGTGAGGATGGAACTTACGACCCCTGGTTTATTAGACCAGTGCTCTACCACTGAGCTAAAGAGGCGCGGCCTAGCGTTGCTTTTGGGTACTTCGTCCTTACGGTCGTCTGCATCATCAGACTTTAGCTGACAACACTTCATATTACCGGCTAATATTTGCAGCTATGGCGACAAATTACTGCTTGGCTACACATCTGACACGTAACCGATGTGCTGTGCAAACAACAACACTTGCATTTCAGAACATGTCTTTCACACATGTCTACAAAATCACCTTCACCTTCAAATACAGCTTCCTTGCGACTGACAGAGACGTAGGCAAAGTTTAAAGTTGCTATTTCCATTAAATCTCGTTAATCAGAAAGACGGTAATTTACACCTGCAGCGGAACAAAATTCGGTTCCGCCCAGCGTCTGGCTCTAACCCACGGCCCTGTGATTAAGAGTCTGACGCTCTACCGACTGAGCTAGCCGGCTACCTCGGTGAATACCTGCCGGGTAGCACGTCACACAGTACTCGTTTGGGGTGGGTGGTCCCATACAGAATCTCTCCATGATGCCTAATGTTTTCCTAACGTCACACTCGTCACGTACTTCACTTTTATGTCATAATCATTTCTGAGAGGTAAAGAAATTGCATGACAACATGCAGAGCTAGTGGCGTCAAAATTAACACACATACTTTATGTGACTCAAAAGCCGAACGAGTTACTTTCCGACGTTGTTTTAGATGTGCAAGTGATAGTCAAAACTCGCTGTGTCGGCACTCTGCCGACCATTTCGCTAGTTAACACCGGTCTTGTTGTGTGTGTTTCAAGCTCAAGAGCATCTCCAAGCAAAAAATGGTCAACAGCAACATTCAGACGGTTTCGTACTGCTCAATTGCTACATTAAAACGTAATGTTTCTTTTTCAGAACTGGAAAAACACAAGCGTGACAGCATTCGAACCTGTAATCTTCAGATCCGAAGTCCGACGCCTTATCCATTAGGCCACACGGTCACTGACGACCAACATTTACATGTATACGACTCATCTCGAAACGCTCACACCCCTGAGGATTTGTGTTTTCGTTCTACACAGCCGCTGCCCCTTGCTCTTTCCCACCCATTCGTTACATTCAACCTCTGACGTGACCGACCAAATATAGACTGAGAAACAAGACCACACACTTTGTGCATTCGGAATCGAAGGCAGGGCGTCCCTCGCCGCATTTGCTACGATTGCCATTTGCTACTTCTGCAGAAGCGGCGGCGGCGACGACGACGACGACGACGACGACGACGACCGCGAGAGGCTCTGAGATATGTGAGAAATACATCTATAAAATGTAATTCAGA
Source organism: Schistocerca gregaria (assembly GCF_023897955.1). Lineage (NCBI taxonomy): Eukaryota > Metazoa > Arthropoda > Insecta > Orthoptera > Acrididae > Schistocerca > Schistocerca gregaria. The sequence goes on along the minus strand of NC_064927.1, from coordinate 26,214,811 downwards.
CTGCCTCGTCCCACCTTATGCTGTACCGCTTTGGCAAATGCTTTATCGCTGGGAAAGCGGTCTGCGTGGCGTCACCTGGGGGAGGTGTGTTGCCTTCCGAAACTGGGTTAAAACCGCCAGGAGACCCTCTGATTCCTGGAAATCCTCAGACACGTCTGAAGTGCTCTTGGCTCAGAGGAACCTGAGTGGGGCGGGGACCGCAATGTCCTATCCCGTGGCCTTGACGTGGCCCTGGCGCTCAGTAGCTCCGTCGAAAGGAGTGAAGCTAACACGGGAAGGGCCGTCCATGCATGACGTTAAAAGGCTAGCCCTTAACTGGGTGCAATCATCACGGTCTGCACTGGCCCACCGTGAACTAGCAAAAGCGGTGGGTGAGACGTGGTCGGTCATGATCCCCCGGTACGTGTGGAGACCCCCATGGGGAACGTAACTCGGGCTTGAGTGCCGCACCGTCTCGATGATGTCGAACTCCACAATATAAGACCCAGTCATGTCTATCTCTGGGCTGTGGATTCGTGAGGGTTGTCGTGTGTCAAGGAAGGACGTTAAACTCCCGTCATGGTAGGACGTAAAACGCCCCCAACCCAGGCGAAAGCAAAGGGTGCATGGCGCAGGGGTAGCTGCGTTACGGGAGACACTCCACCTGTCTCCCTTGAGTTGAGCCCGGTGGTCGGGCGAGGGTATGAGGGTGAGCCTCACGGCTTTCCTGGGGCCCTGCAGTCCGGCTGCCGACGTTCCTCACGTCCTGGACGACGTTAAATGTCTCCCAACCCAAGGCGAAAGCAAAGGGTGCATGGCGCAGGGGAAGCTGCGCAAGAGGGACACAACATCTGTCCCTGGGGAGGGGAGGGTCGAGTGGGGCTGCTCGGGGGTGGGTGATGGCGCCTTGGCGACTCCCCACCACTGGGTAGCTTCTGCTCCCCTCCCCTCCCCTATTTTTACGCAGGGCACAGACCATCAGGTGCCCCGCATGCTGGCGACCTCTTTTGTCGGCGTGGGACCTCGGCGCGATTCGGCAAGGGTGCTTCGCCGCGCCTCTGGGTAACCGAGGCGTGGTCCGCCAAACCCAGATGGTGGTGACATCGTCTGGGCCAGGTTAGCTGGGTCCAGACCGCCGAAAGACTGGGTGACCGGCCCGCCACCTGAGTAGGAGCGGGTCCTTGGCCGAAAGGTGGAAGCTCGGGCGAGTAGGCGGCGAAGGGCGAGAAGTGCATCCGCTTCTCCGGAGTGCGGGGTGCACTTGCCGGTGATCGCTGGGTGAAATCGTCGATGAGGAGGCCGCTGAAGAGGACCAGTGCGTTGGAAACGGTGCGCTGAACCTGACAGCTCAGGAATGCTCTTGACCTAGGGGCGAGGTTGGTGAGCGAGCTGCAGTCTTAGTCCCCCCCCATGCCAGAGGAACCGGTCCGGGGAAAGATACGGGTTCCCAACCCCTTTTTTTTCGCTTGTCAAATAATGATGGCTACAAACGAGACAAGCGATTTGAGTGCGCCTGCGAGGCTTTCGACGCTAGCTGATCCCTCGCCACAGGAAGGCCTGGGTCAGGCAATGGTAGAATGCAGCATGGAAAGGCATCTCAGATTAAGCCAGTTCCTGGACCATAACGTAAAGAACGGTAAAATTAGTCAAACCGCGGTACAGGCATTGAAAAACGAGTTGGCGGCATGGGCAATAGCCAACGCCAAACTCGAAGGACGACTAGAGGAGCTCGAAAGAGAGAATGAAAGGCTCCGGAAACAGCCTGCTAGGACATGGGCCGGGGTCGCGGCGCAAGCTGCACCCAAGGCTCCCACAACTAGAGAAACTATTGTCAAAGTGTCCAAGCGGCCGGAAACAGCGGTCTTTTTGAGACCAATGCCTGGCCAGAACATAAAGAAGGTCCAAGAAGTCTTCGCGACTTCAGTCAACCCAGTTAAGGACAAAATTAAAATTAACAGGATTAAGGCTACAAAGAATGTAGTGATTGTCGACTTTGCCACTGAGGAGGACAAGAACAAGCTTTTGGCGAATCAACAGCTATGTAAGGCAGTCAGATGTGAACCCCCCCGTAAGAAGAACCCCTTGGTCATTCTCTATGATGTGCCAAAGTCCATAACGGACGAGGACCTGTGTAAGACGATCTATGAGCAAAACTTTGACTCAGAAAGCAACATGGAAACTTTCCTAAAAGACTTTAAACTTAGGTTTAAAACTGGGCCTAAGGATAAAGATACAGTCCACCACGTAGCAGAAGTCACAGGATCCCTATGGAGGAAATTGACAGCTATGGGCAGGGTATACATAGGTTTTCACTCTGTTAATGTCAAGGACTACCTTGTTGTCCCCCGGTGTCAGAACTGTGGGGATATTGATCACATACACAAATACTGTAGTAGGAAACCTGCTTGCTCCAGATGCGGAGAGGAGGAACATATGAGGAAGGAATGTAAGAAGTCCGTGGTGTGCATTCCCTGCACACGGAGAGGAAAGAAAACCTGTGGTATGGCAGGAAGAAACTGCCCGACCTACAAACTGCTAGAGCAGAGACTCATATCCCGAATTGACTATGGCTGATGCTGGCAACATAAGAAGGACGAACATCAAAAGGAAGTCTCCCAGCAAAAGAAAAAGGGACGCTGGAAGGGCAGAAAGGTTTAATAAATTTTTGAAGTCTCTAAAACAAATGCAGGAACGAAAAGCAACGATGATTGACTTCAGTACACAAACTGACTCTGATCCGAGATTCGAAGAGATAAGAGAAATAATGCACGAAATAAAAGAAATTGAGGTAATTGTAGACGACTTCTGGGCTGCTAGTGAGTCTCCACCCTCAACATCTCCAGCTCCTCACTCAAAATTAAACCCTGAAGCTGAAACTTTCGTCTCAAAGCTTGAATTAAAAGGGACACAGGAAGTAAAAATGGTTAATTTTTGTATTCAAACAGAACCTGAAGAAGAAAATGAGGAGCATGACGGAAAAGCAGTTAACCCAGGCTCACAGCCTCAATCTCTACCCAGAAGGAACAGCTCTGCTCCTGTCCCAGGGAGTCTTCCAACTTTTACCCTGCAAGACAGCACAGTCACAAGCACCACTACGAGCACAAGTATGGCACAGCTGCAAGACGATAAACCGGCTGTAGGAGCGGACCCAAGATGGATCTATCCCAACTTGGAGTTCGCGATGCAGCTATCGCGTCTGGAGCAACCAGCGATCCTCACTACAGCTTTGAGGCACGTCGTACGCGTAGGTCATGAACATGGCAGAATGGTCACCTTCACGGCGATGGAGGCTGTAGATAGAATACAGCTGAAGTCAGTGAATCTTCCCACTGATTTCGGAGCCCTGCGTGACCTGGTGAAGAAAGTATTTGAGAGAAGAGGTGAAGAATTCAAGCTGGACGAAATTTATGCACAGGCTGTCCTAGCTAATGGTAGAGTAGCATTCGACTTTAACAAATCATGGCCTGAATGTTACTTTCACACTTATTTTCCTTAATGACAACCCTAAATTCAATCACGGTAGGGCAGCTAAACACTCATAATAGTCGGTTGGTCATGCAGGAACTCCGAAAAGTAGTGGAGGAGAGGAGACTAGATGTACTCTGTCTACAGGAGCCATACTACTGGGCCGGGCAAATATCATTCATGTCGAAAACATGGCAAACCATCTTTACAGGAGAGGAGCCAAGGGCGTTAATAGTAATAACAAATAAGGCCCTTAGAGCCACAAAAATAGCGCAACTCTCTGATTGCCACTGTAACGTCATCGAGTTGCAGTCACCCGCTGGGATATTATATATTGTCAATATGTACTTTCAGTACGGGGGAAATTTCGAACATTTCATAGAACATCTCTCCAGGGTAATGATGGCGTTACGTGGGCGTAAGGTAATAGTCACAGCAGACATGAACGCGAAATCCCCCCTATGGCACAGCGGCACTAGGGACGAAAATGGTGAAAGGGCAGAGGAAGCAATAATGGCGTCACAGCTGGTGGTAGTAAATAAAGCAGGGAACCCCCCCACCTATGCAGGAGGAGGGGGACAAGGCACCAACATCGATGTGACGTTAGCATCACCGAATGCTATAAACCTCATCCACAGCTGGAATGTGATAGAGCACGCTACCACAAGCGATCACAACCTGATTACTTTTTGCATAGGAGATGAAGAGTGCCGCTGGGACCTGGGGTGGGAGATTCAATATAACTATCACAAGACAAATTGGGAATGCCTGGCTCAGGAGTGTGACGTTCCTCCGTTGCCTGAGGGTGGCCTGGATGTCGACAGGTACGCCGAAGAACTGGTAGGCTCCATCGTTAGGGCGGTAAAGGTCGCCGTGCCAACCAGGAGGAGGGCCGTGGCGGCCTCACCATCACCATGGACTGCCGAACTGGAAGGTATGCGTCGGTCTGTTAGACGGGCGAGGAGGTACTACCAGCGAAGTGCCGTCTGGCAAGAGAAGCAATACTGGCTGCAGCGCTACAGAGATGAGAAAGAAAATTTTCAAAGGGAATTAAAGGAAGTAAGAACAAGGAGTTGGGAGAAGTATGTGCTAAATCAGCTCGATACCGATCCCTGGGGAATACCCTACAAACTCGTAAGGGAAAAGGTTAAATCCCCCGCGGTTCTCTCGACCATCCGAGATGGAGACCGAGTGACAGAGTCGTGGAAGGAAACTGCTGAAGTTCTCCTGCGCACTCTGCTACCGGACGATGATGAACATGATGATGATGACTCTCAAAGGCAAATCCGCAGGGAGGATTCTCTAGAATATACCAATAATACTAGAGTGTACCCTTTCTCTGAAGCAGAAGTCGCAGCACATATCAAATCATTAAAGAAGGGGAAGGCGCCAGGACCGGACGGCATTGTAGCAGAGGTGGTACAGTTCCTCGCCCCACAGCTGGTGGCTCCTCTAACGCGGCTCTTCAATGAGTGTCTCACAGCTGGGAAATTTCCGAGAGTATGGAAGACTGCAAATGTAGTAATCATACAAAAAGGAAAGGACAAGGACCCTATGGATCCCAAATCCTATAGACCTATATGCCTGTTAGACACCATGGGGAAGCTGCTGGAGAGGCTGCTGGCGGACAGACTGACCGCACATAGGATGCTGCGTGGAATGAGTGACAGGCAGTTCGGCTTTAGGCCGGGGCGATCAGCGTCTGACGCAATCGCCCTGGCGGCTGAGGTCTGTGGCTCATCCACGCACAAGTATGTCGTAGGCATCATGGTGGACATCAGTGGCGCCTTTGACAACCTCTGGTGGCCCTCGCTCTTCTCACGTTTGCGTGAGATGGAGTGTCCAGGGCCCCTGTATGGCTGTCTGAGGAGCTATTGCATGGACAGGGAGGTCTGGCTATCATCGCCTAGCGAGAGAGTAAGTAAGACCTGTACGAAGGGGTGCCCCCAGGGATCGGTCCTGGGGCCACTCTTTTGGGACGTAAACATAGAGCCCCTGTTAGTCAGGTTACAACAATGTAGAGATGTGCTAGACGTGATAGCCTACGCTGACGACCTCCTCCTGCTGGTAGGTGGCCGTAGCCGAGAAGACTTAGAGCCAAAAGTGGAAAGGTCAATGCAAATTCTCCAGGAATGGTGCCGAGAGGCAAAAATGAGAATTGCACCACACAAATCAACATATCTTCTACTAAAAGGCAGTCTGATAAGAAATCCAACTGTCAGGATTGCGGGAGCCCCAGTTCTCCGGCGACGCGAAGCTAGGTATCTTGGAGTAATAATAGACGAAAAATGGAATTACGCGACGCACATAGAAATGATTGCACAGCGCGCGATAGAAATCCTTAATAACTTAATAAACATAGGACATAAAAGATTTCACTTACCCCCCCACCTAATAAAATTATATCATAATAGTATTCTGACTTCCTTAGTAGGGTATGCCAGCGGGGTCTGGGCACACAGGCTCACGAGGGTGGCGCCTGCCATGGCCGTGAGGAGGGTGCAGCGAAGTATGCTACTAAGATCTGCTGGGGCATACAGAACTACTCCTGGGGGGGCGTTGCTAGTTATTATGGGATTATGTCCCCTTGATATAAAAATTAGGGAGCAGGCAGCGTGGTATTGGGTAACAAAGGGGAAAGTTGAAAAGACTAGGGAAATCATGGGTGTGCAAGTAGGGGACAAATACGCAATCAAGAGAAGGGGGGAGGAACTATGGCAGAGTCAGTGGGAAGGGGAAGGAACTGGGAGACGAGTTTTTGAGCTACTTCCAGATGTTGCAGAAAGATTAAAAATGGGATACTTTCAGCCAAGTAGGGGTCTGCTGCACTTCCTGACAGGACATGGGCCATATCCGGCATACCTTTGCCGATTTGGTAAACAGGCGACACCAGCGTGTGACTGTGGTGCTCCGGAAGGAACTCCCGAACACGTCATCTACAACTGCACGTTGTATGATGGAGTGGCAAGTGAACTTAGAGCGCAACTTCCTAGCCAAGATACATATACCTTGCTGCGGCGTGCCGACACTTTCAGAGTCCTCAACAGTCTGGCAAATGAGATCTCGATGAAAGTCATGAGGGACTTTATTAGGGCAAGGAACTAATCAAGTACCAAACCGAACTTGACCGAGTTGCACCTGCACTACCGCCAGGCGCGGATCTGGCCAGCCATTTCATGGCTGGAATCCGCCGCGTCTTCGGACAAGGATGGCAGGTGCACTACCCGGAATTGGAATTATCGCACAACTATTTTTTGAGTAGAAAGTAGTTTAAGTAAGAACTAGAAATACTAACATACTAACAGGTAGGGACTGCAGTGAAGTTAAAGTCGTAGCCAGCCCAGTGCCAGGGGCACGCCCACTGGGGTTAGCTCGGTGGGCAGGCTAAATAACAGTAGGTTTGTATGCATAACTTCTGGCACATACTGTAACACTGCAGATCACACTAGAATAGTCATGTAAGGTAGTCTAACAAGTAACTTATTAATCATGCCCGTAGTTAGTGCCACACAAGTAATACACTGCCAATTAGTAGTTTGTAATAAGGACCCACTAATTATTTGAGGTGGTGGGTTAATAGTATGGGAATAGTTTCTTGTATTTGACTTTTTTGTATCATACTTAGTTATATATTAAGATGTTGTATAATTAAATTAATGTTGTTGTATTATTAATAAAGTTTTTTTTAAAAAAAAAAAAAAATGCTTTATCTGCGCCATTCGCCTTAATCGCATCTGAGAGTAATTCTTAAAAGAACGCCTGTCGCTAATTGTTCGTCATCACAGGTACTGTTTGCAATACGGCCACGACGCGCAACTGATTTCCAAAATTCATCTTTCTCCTGTGAGGATGGAACTTACGACCCCTGGTTTATTAGACCAGTGCTCTACCACTGAGCTAAAGAGGCGCGGCCTAGCGGTACTTTTGGGTACTTACGGTCGTCTGCATCATCAGACTTTAGCTGACAACACTTCATATTACCGGCTAATATTTGCAGCTATGGCGACAAATTACTGCTTGGCTACACATCTGACACGTAACCGATGTGCTGTGCAAACAACAACACTTGCATTTCAGAACATGTCTTTCACACTTGTCTACAAAATCACCTTCACCTTCAAATACAGTTTCCTTGCGACTGACAGAGACGTAGGCAAAGTTTAAAGTTGCTATTTCCATTAAATCTCGTTAATCAGAAAGACGGTAATTTACACCTGCAGCGGAACAAAATTCGGTTCCGCCCAGCGTCTGGCTCTAACCCACGGCCCTGGGATTAAGAGTCTGACGCTCTACCGACTGAGCTAGCCGGCTACCTCGGTGAATACCTGCCGGGTAGCACGTCACACAGTACTCGTTTGGGGTGGGTGGTCCCATACAGAATCTCTCCATAATGCCTAATGATTTCCTAACGTCACACTCGTCACGTACTTCACTTTTATGTCATAATCATTTCTGAGAGGTAAAGAAATTGCATGACAACATGCAGAGCTAGTGGTGTCAAAATTAACACACATACTTTATGTGACTCAAAAGCCGAACGAGTTACTTTCCGACGTTGTTTTAGATGTGCAAGTGATAGTCAAAACTCGCTGTGTCGGCACTCTGCCGACCATTTCGCTAGTTAACACCGGTCTTGTTGTGTGTGTTTCAAGCTCAAGAGCATCTCCAAGCAAAAAATGGTCAACAGCAACATTCAGACGGTTTCGTACTGCTCAATTGCTACATTAAAACGTAATGTTTCTTTTTCAGAACTGGAAAAACACAAGCGTGACAGCATTCGAACCTGTAATCTTCAGATCCGAAGTCCGACGCCTTATCCATTAGGCCACACGGTCACTGACGACCAACATTTACATGTATACGACTCATCTCGAAACGCTCACACCCCTGAGGATTTGTGTTTTCGTTCTACACAGCCGCTGCCCCTTGCTCTTTCCCACCCATTCGTTACATTCAACCTCTGACGTGACCGACCAAATATAGACTGAGAAACAAGACCACACACTTTGTGCATTCGGAATCGAAGGCAGGGCGTCCCTCGCCGCATTTGCTACGATTGCCATTTGCTACTTCTGCAGAAGCGGCGGCGGCGGCGACGGCGACGGCGACGACGACGACGACGACGACGATGACGACGAATATCGCGAGAGGCTCTGAGATATGTGAGAAATACATCTATAAAATGTAATTCAGACTGGCTCATCCCACCTTATGCTGTACCGCTTTGGCAAATGCTTTATCTGCGCCATTCGCCTTAATCGCATCTGAGAGTAATTCTTAAAAAAACGCCTGTCGCTAATTGTCCGTCATCACAGGTACTGTTTGCTATACGGCCACGACGCGCAACTGATTTCCAAAATTCATCTTTCTCCTGTGAGGATCGAACTTACGACCCCTGGTTTATTAGACCAGTGCTCTACCACTGAGCTAAAGAGGCGCGGCCTAGCGTTGCTTTTGGGTACTTCGTCCTTACGGTCGTCTGCATCATCAGACTTTAGCTGACAACACTTCATATTACCGGCTAATATTTGCAGCTATGGCGACAAATTACTGCTTGGCTACACATCTGACACGTAACCGATGTGCTGTGCAAACAACAACACTTGCATTTCAGAACATGTCTTTCACACATGTCTACAAAATCACCTTCACCTTCAAATACAGCTTCCTTGCGACTGACAGAGACGTAGGCAAAGTTTAAAGTTGCTATTTCCATTAAATCTCGTTAATCAGAAAGACGGTAATTTACACCTGCAGCGGAACAAAATTCGGTTCCGCCCAGCGTCTGGCTCTAACCCACGGCCCTGTAATTAAGAGTCTGACGCTCTACCGACTGAGCTAGCCGGCTACCTCGGTGAATACCTGCCGGGTAGCACGTCACACAGTACTCGTTTGGGGTGGGTGGTCCCATACAGAATCTCTCCATGATGCCTAATGTTTTCCTAACGTCACACTCGTCACGTACTTCACTTTTATGTCATAATCATTTCTGAGAGGTAAAGAAATTGCATGACAACATGCAGAGCTAGTGGCGTCAAAATTAACACACATACTTTATGTGACTCAAAAGCCGAACGAGTTACTTTCCGACGTTGTTTTAGATGTGCAAGTGATAGTCAAAACTCGCTGTGTCGGCACTCTGCCGACCATTTCGCTAGTTAACACCGGTCTTGTTGTGTGTGTTTCAAGCTCAAGAGCATCTCCAAGCAAAAAATGGTCAACAGCAACATTCAGACGGTTTCGTACTGCTCAATTGCTACATTAAAACGTTATGTTTCTTTTTCAGAACTGGAAAAACACAAGCGTGGCAGCATTCGAACCTGTAATCTTCAGATCCGAAGTCCGACGCCTTATCCATTAGGCCACACGGTCACTGACGACCAACATTTACATGTATACGACTCATCTCGAAACGCTCACACCCCTGAGGATTTGTGTTTTCGTTCTACACAGCCGCTGCCCCTTGCTCTTTCCCACCCATTCGTTACATTCAACCTCTGACGTGACCGACCAAATATAGACTGAGAAACAAGACCACACACTTTGTGCATTCGGAATCGAAGGCAGGGCGTCCCTCGCCGCATTTGCTACGATTGCCATTTGCTACTTCTGCAGAAGCGGCGGCGGCGGCGGCGGCGACGACGACGACGACGACGACGACGACGACGACGACGACGACGACCGCGAGAGGCTCTGAGATATGTGAGAAATACATCTATAAAATGTAATTCAGACTGCCTCGTCCCACCTTATGCTGTACCGCTTTGGCAAATGCTTTATCTGCGCCATTCGCCTTAATCGCATCTGAGAGTAATTCTTAAAAAAACGCCTGTCGCTAATTGTTCGTCATCACAGGTACTGTTTGCAATACGGCCACGACGCGCAACTGATTTCCAAAATTCATCTTTCTCCTGTGAGGATGGAACTTACGACCCCTGGTTTATTAGACCAGTGCTCTACCACTGAGCTAAAGAGGCGCGGCCTAGCGGTACTTTTGGGTACTTCGTCCTTACGGTCGTCTGCATCATCAGACTTTAGCTGACAACACTTCATATTACCGGCTAATATTTGCAGCTATGGCGACAAATTACTGCTTGGCTACACATCTGACACGTAACCGATGTGCTGTGCAAACAACAACACTTGCATTTCAGAACATGTCTTTCACACATGTCTACAAAATCACCTTCACCTTCAAATACAGTTTCCTTGCGACTGACAGACACGTAGGCAAAGTTTAAAGTTGCTATTTCCATTAAATCTCGTTAATCAGAAAGACGGTAATTTACACCTGCAGCGGAACAAAATTCGGTTCCGCCCAGCGTCTGGCTCTAACCCACGGCCCTGGGATTAATAGTCTGACGCTCTACCGACTGAGCTAGCCGGCTACCTCGGTGAATACCTGCCGGGTAGCACGTCACACAGTACTCGTTTGGGGTGGGTGGTCCCATACAGAATCTCTCCATGATGCCTAATGTTTTCCTAACGTCACACTCGTCACGTACTTCACTTTTATGTCATAATCATTTCTGAGAGGTAAAGAAATTGCATGACAACATGCAGAGCTAGTGGTGTCAAAATTAACACACATACTTTATGTGACTCAAAAGCCGAACGAGTTACTTTCCGACGTTGTTTTAGATGTGCAAGTGATAGTCAAAACTCGCTGTGTCGGCACTCTGCCGACCATTTCGCTAGTTAACACCGGTCTTGTTGTGTGTGTTTCAAGCTCAAGAGCATCTCCAAGCAAAAAATGGTCAACAGCAACATTCAGACGGTTTCGTACTGCTCAATTGCTACATTAAAACGTAATGTTTCTTTTTCAGAACTGGAAAAACACAAGCGTGACAGCATTCGAACCTGTAATCTTCAGATCCGAAGTCCGACGCCTTATCCATTAGGCCACACGGTCACTGACGACCAACATTTACATGTATACGACTCATCTCGAAACGCTCACACCCCTGAGGATTTGTGTTTTCGTTCTACACAGCCGCTGCCCCTTGCTCTTTCCCACCCATTCGTTACATTCAACCTCTGACGTGACCGACCAAATATAGACTGAGAAACAAGACCACACACTTTGTGCATTCGGAATCGAAGGCAGGGCGTCCCTCGCCGCATTTGCTACGATTGCCATTTGCTACTTCTGCAGAAGCGGCGGCGGCGACGACGACGACGACGACGACGACGACGACGACGACGAATATCGCGAGAGGCTCTGAGATATGTGAGAAATACATCTATAAAATGTAATTCAGACTGCCTCGTCCCACCTTATGCTGTACCGCTTTGGCAAATGCTTTATCTGCGCCATTCGCCTTAATCGCATCTGAGAGTAATTCTTAAAAGAACGCCTGTCGCTAATTGTTCGTCATCACAGGTACTGTTTGCAATACGGCCACGACGCGCAACTGATTTCCAAAATTCATCTTTCTCCTGTGAGGATGGAACTTACGACCCCTGGTTTATTAGACCAGTGCTCTACCACTGAGCTAAAGAGGCGCGGCCTAGCGGTACTTTTGGGTACTTCGTCCTTACGGTCGTCTGCATCATCAGACTTTAGCTGACAACACTTCATATTACCGGCTAATATTTGCAGCTATGGCGACAAATTACTGCTTGGCTACACATCTGACACGTAACCGATGTGCTGTGCAAACAACAACACTTGCATTTCAGAACATGTCTTTCACACATGTCTACAAAATCACCTTCACCTTCAAATACAGCTTCCTTGCGACTGACAGAGACGTAGGCAAAGTTTAAAGTTGCTATTTCCATTAAATCTCGTTAATCAGAAAGACGGTAATTTACACCTGCAGCGGAACAAAATTCGGTTCCGCCCAGCGTCTGGCTCTAACCCACGGCCCTGGGATTAAGAGTCTGACACTCTACCGACTGAGCTAGCCGGCTACCTCGGTGAATACCTGCCGGGTAGCACGTCACACAGTACTCGTTTGGGGTGGGTGGTCCCATACAGAATCTCTCCATGATGCCTAATGTTTTCCTAACGTCACACTCGTCACGTACTTCACTTTTATGTCATAATCATTTCTGAGAGGTAAAGAAATTGCATGACAACATGCAGAGCTAGTGGCGTCAAAATTAACACACATACTTTATGTGACTCAAAAGGCGAACGAGTTACTTTCCGACGTTGTTTTAGATGTGCAAGTGATAGTCAAAACTCGCTGTGTCGGCACTCTGCCGACCATTTCGCTAGTTAACACCGGTCTTGTTGTGTGTGTTTCAAGCTCAAGAGCATCTCCAAGCAAAAAATGGTCAACAGCAACATTCAGACGGTTTCGTACTGCTCAATTGCTACATTAAAACGTAATGTTTCTTTTTCAGAACTGGAAAAACACAAGCGTGACAGCATTCGAACCTGTAATCTTCAGATCCGAAGTCCGACACCTTATCCATTAGGCCACACGGTCACTGACGACCAACATTTACATGTATACGACTCATCTCGAAACGCTCACACCCCTGAGGATTTGTGTTTTCGTTCTACACAGCCGCTGCCCCTTGCTCTTTCCCACCCATTCGTTACATTCAACCTCTGACGTGACCGACCAAATATAGACTGAGAAACAAGACCACACACTTTGTGCATTCGGAATCGAAGGCAGGGCGTCCCTCGCCGCATTTGCTACGATTGCCATTTGCTACTTCTGCAGAAGCGGCGGCGGCGGCGACGGCGACGACGACGACGACGACGACGACGACGACGACGACGACGAATATCGCGAGAGGCTCTGAGATATGTGAGAAATACATCTATAAAATGTAATTCAGACTGCCTCATCCCACCTTATGCTGTACCGCTTTGGCAAATGCTTTATCTGCGCCATTCGCCTTAATCGCATCTGAGAGTAATTCTTAAAAAAACGCCTGTCGCTAATTGTTCGTCATCACAGGTACTGTTTGCAATACGGCCACAACGCGCAACTGATTTCCAAAATTCATCTTTCTCCTGTGAGGATGGAACTTACGACCCCTGGTTTATTAGACCAGTGCTCTACCACTGAGCTAAAGAGGCGCGGCCTAGCGGTACTTTTGGGTACTTCGTCCTTACGGTCGTCTGCATCATCAGACTTTAGCTGACAACACTTCATATTACCGGCTAATATTTGCAGCTATGGCGACAAATTACTGCTTGGCTACACATCTGACACGTAACCGATGTGCTGTGCAAACAACAACACTTGCATTTCAGAACATGTCTTTCACACATGTCTACAAAATCACCTTCACCTTCAAATACAGTTTCCTTGCGACTGACAGAGACGTAGGCAAAGTTTAAAGTTGCTATTTCCATTAAATCTCGTTAATCAGAAAGACGGTAATTTACACCTGCAGCGGAACAAAATTCGGTTCCGCCCAGCGTCTGGCTCTAACCCACGGCCCTGTGATTAAGAGTCTGACGCTCTACCGACTGAGCTAGCCGGCTACCTCGGTGAATACCTGCCGGGTAGCACGTCACACAGTACTCGTTTGGGGTGGGTGGTCCCATACAGAATCTCTCCATGATGCCTAATGTTTTCCTAACGTCACACTCGTCACGTACTTCACTTTTATGTCATAATCATTTCTGAGAGGTAAAGAAATTGCATGACAACATGCAGAGCTAGTGGCGTCAAAATTAACACACATACTTTATGTGACTCAAAAGCCGAACGAGTTACTTTCCGACGTTGTTTTAGATGTGCAAGTGATAGTCAAAACTCGCTGTGTCGGCACTCTGCCGACCATTTCGCTAGTTAACACCGGTCTTGTTGTGTGTGTTTCAAGCTCAAGAGCATCTCCAAGCAAAAAATGGTCAACAGCAACATTCAGACGGTTTCGTACTGCTCAATTGCTACATTAAAACGTTATGTTTCTTTTTCAGAACTGGAAAAACACAAGCGTGACAGCATTCGAACCTGTAATCTTCAGATCCGAAGTCCGACGCCTTATCCATTAGGCCACACGGTCACTGACGACCAACATTTACATGTATACGACTCATCTCGAAACGCTCACACCCCTGAGGATTTGTGTTTTCGTTCTACACAGCCGCTGCCCCTTGCTCTTTCCCACCCATTCGTTACATTCAACCTCTGACGTGACCGACCAAATATAGACTGAGAAACAAGACCACACACTTTGTGCATTCGGAATCGAAGGCAGGGCGTCCCTCGCCGCATTTGCTACGATTGCCATTTGCTACTTCTGCAGAAGCGGCGGCGGCGGCGGCGACGACGACGACGACGACGACGACGACGACGACGACGACGACCGCGAGAGGCTCTGAGATATGTGAGAAATACATCTATAAAATGTAATTCAGACTGCCTCGTCCCACCTTATGCTGTACCGCTTTGGCAAATGCTTTATCTGCGCCATTCGCCTTAATCGCATCTGAGAGTAATTCTTAAAAGAACGCCTGTCGCTAATTGTTCGTCATCACAGGTACTGTTTGCAATACGGCCACGACGCGCAACTGATTTCCAAAATTCATCTTTCTCCTGTGAGGATGGAACTTACGACCCCTGGTTTATTAGACCAGTGCTCTACCACTGAGCTAAAGAGGCGCGGCCTAGCGGTACTTTTGGGTACTTCGTCCTTACGGTCGTCTGCATCATCAGACTTTAGCTGACAACACTTCATATTACCGGCTAATATTTGCAGCTATGGCGACAAATTACTGCTTGGCTACACATCTGACACGTAACCGATGTGCTGTGCAAACAACAACACTTGCATTTCAGAACATGTCTTTCACACATGTCTACAAAATCACCTTCACCTTCAAATACAGTTTCCTTGCGACTGACAGAGACGTAGGCAAAGTTTAAAGTTGCTATTTCCATTAAATCTCGTTAATCAGAAAGACGGTAATTTACACCTGCAGCGGAACAAAATTCGGTTCCGCCCAGCGTCTGGCTCTAACCCACGGCCCTGGGATTAAGAGTCTGACGCTCTACCGACTGAGCTAGCCGGCTACCTCGGTGAATACCTGCCGGGTAGCACGTCACACAGTACTCGTTTGGGGTGGGTGGTCCCATACAGAATCTCTCCATGATGCCTAATGTTTTCCTAACGTCACACTCGTCACGTACTTCACTTTTATGTCATAATCATTTCTGAGAGGTAAAGAAATTGCATGACAACATGCAGAGCTAGTGGCGTCAAAATTAACACACATACTTTATGTGACTCAAAAGCCGAACGAGTTACTTTCCGACGTTGTTTTAGATGTGCAAGTGATAGTCAAAACTCGCTGTGTCGGCACTCTGCCGACCATTTCGCTAGTTAACACCGGTCTTGTTGTGTGTGTTTCAAGCTCAAGAGCATCTCCAAGCAAAAAATGGTCAACAGCAACATTCAGACGGTTTCGTACTGCTCAATTGCTACATTAAAACGTTATGTTTCTTTTTCAGAACTGGAAAAACACAAGCGTGACAGCATTCGAACCTGTAATCTTCAGATCCGAAGTCCGACGCCTTATCCATTAGGCCACACGGTCACTGACGACCAACATTTACATGTATACGACTCATCTCAAAACGCTCACACCCCTGAGGATTTGTGTTTTCGTTCTACACAGCCGCTGCCCCTTGCTCTTTCCCACCCATTCGTTACATTCAACCTCTGACATGACCGACCAAATATAGACTGAGAAACAAGACCACACACTTTGTGCATTCGGAATCGAAGGCAGGGCGTCCCTCGCCGCATTTGCTACGATTGCCATTTGCTACTTCTGCAGAAGCGGCGGCGGCGGCGACGACGACGACGACGACGACGACGACGACGACGACGAATATCGCGAGAGGCTCTGAGATATGTGAGAAATACATCTATAAAATGTAATTCAGACTGCCTCGTCCCACCTTATGCTGTACCGCTTTGGCAAATGCTTTATCTGCGCCATTCGCCTTAATCGCATCTGAGAGTAATTCTTAAAAAAACGCCTGTCGCTAATTGTTCGTCATCACAGGTACTGTTTGCAATACGGCCACGACGCGCAACTGATTTCCAAAATTCATCTTTCTCCTGTGAGGATGGAACTTACGACCCCTGGTTTATTAGACCAGTGCTCTACCACTGAGCTAAAGAGGCGCGGCCTAGCGGTACTTTTGGGTACTTCGTCCTTACGGTCGTCTGCATCATCAGACTTTAGCTGACAACACTTCATATTACCGGCTAATATTTGCAGCTATGGCGACAAATTACTGCTTGGCTACACATCTGACACGTAACCGATGTGCTGTGCAAACAACAACACTTGCATTTCAGAACATGTCTTTCACACATGTCTACAAAATCACCTTCACCTTCAAATACAGTTTCCTTGCGACTGACAGAGACGTAGGCAAAGTTTAAAGTTGCTATTTCCATTAAATCTCGTTAATCAGAAAGACGGTAATTTACACCTGCAGCGGAACAAAATTCGGTTCCGCCCAGCGTCTGGCTCTAACCCACGGCCCTGTGATTAAGAGTCTGACGCTCTACCGACTGAGCTAGCCGGCTACCTCGGTGAATACCTGCCGGGTAGCACGTCACACAGTACTCGTTTGGGGTGGGTGGTCCCATACAGAATCTCTCCATGATGCCTAATGTTTTCCTAACGTCACACTCGTCACGTACTTCACTTTTATGTCATAATCATTTCTGAGAGGTAAAGAAATTGCATGACAACATGCAGAGCTAGTGGCGTCAAAATTAACACACATACTTTATGTGACTCAAAAGCCGAACGAGTTACTTTCCGACGTTGTTTTAGATGTGCAAGTGATAGTCAAAACTCGCTGTGTCGGCACTCTGCCGACCATTTCGCTAGTTAACACCGGTCTTGTTGTGTGTGTTTCAAGCTCAAGAGCATCTCCAAGCAAAAAATGGTCAACAGCAACATTCAGACGGTTTCGTACTGCTCAATTGCTACATTAAAACGTTATGTTTCTTTTTCAGAACTGGAAAAACACAAGCGTGACAGCATTCGAACCTGTAATCTTCAGATCCGAAGTCCGACGCCTTATCCATTAGGCCACACGGTCACTGACGACCAACATTTACATGTATACGACTCATCTCGAAACGCTCACACCCCTGAGGATTTGTGTTTTCGTTCTACACAGCCGCTGCCCCTTGCTCTTTCCCACCCATTCGTTACATTCAACCTCTGACATGACCGACCAAATATAGACTGAGAAACAAGACCACACACTTTGTGCATTCGGAATCGAAGGCAGGGCGTCCCTCGCCGCATTTGCTACGATTGCCATTTGCTACTTCTGCAGAAGCGGCGGCGGCGGCGGCGACGACGACGACGACGACGACGACGACCGCGAGAGGCTCTGAGATATGTGAGAAATACATCTATAAAATGTAATTCAGACTGCCTCGTCCCACCTTATGCTGTACCGCTTTGGCAAATGCTTTATCTGCGCCATTCGCCTTAATCGCATCTGAGAGTAATTCTTAAAAGAACGCCTGTCGCTAATTGTTCGTCATCACAGGTACTGTTTGCAATACGGCCACGACGCGCAACTGATTTCCAAAATTCATCTTTCTCCTGTGAGGATGGAACTTACGACCCCTGGTTTATTAGACCAGTGCTCTACCACTGAGCTAAAGAGGCGCGGCCTAGCGGTACTTTTGGGTACTTCGTCCTTACGGTCGTCTGCATCATCAGACTTTAGCTGACAACACTTCATATTACCGGCTAATATTTGCAGCTATGGCGACAAATTACTGCTTGGCTACACATCTGACACGTAACCGATGTGCTGTGCAAACAACAACACTTGCATTTCAGAACATGTCTTTCACACATGTCTACAAAATCACCTTCACCTTCAAATACAGTTTCCTTGCGACTGACAGAGACGTAGGCAAAGTTTAAAGTTGCTATTTCCATTAAATCTCGTTAATCAGAAAGACGGTAATTTACACCTGCAGCGGAACAAAATTCGGTTCCGCCCAGCGTCTGGCTCTAACCCACGGCCCTGGGATTAAGAGTCTGACGCTCTACCGACTGAGCTAGCCGGCTACCTCGGTGAATACCTGCCGGGTAGCACGTCACACAGTACTCGTTTGGGGTGGGTGGTCCCATACAGAATCTCTCCATGATGCCTAATGTTTTCCTAACGTCACACTCGTCACGTACTTCACTTTTATGTCATAATCATTTCTGAGAGGTAAAGAAATTGCATGACAACATGCAGAGCTAGTGGCGTCAAAATTAACACACATACTTTATGTGACTCAAAAGCCGAACGAGTTACTTTCCGACGTTGTTTTAGATGTGCAAGTGATAGTCAAAACTCGCTGTGTCGGCACTCTGCCGACCATTTCGCTAGTTAACACCGGTCTTGTTGTGTGTGTTTCAAGCTCAAGAGCATCTCCAAGCAAAAAATGGTCAACAGCAACATTCAGACGGTTTCGTACTGCTCAATTGCTACATTAAAACGTTATGTTTCTTTTTCAGAACTGGAAAAACACAAGCGTGACAGCATTCGAACCTGTAATCTTCAGATCCGAAGTCCGACGCCTTATCCATTAGGCCACACGGTCACTGACGACCAACATTTACATGTATACGACTCATCTCAAAACGCTCACACCCCTGAGGATTTGTGTTTTCGTTCTACACAGCCGCTGCCCCTTGCTCTTTCCCACCCATTCGTTACATTCAACCTCTGACATGACCGACCAAATATAGACTGAGAAACAAGACCACACACTTTGTGCATTCGGAATCGAAGGCAGGGCGTCCCTCGCCGCATTTGCTACGATTGCCATTTGCTACTTCTGCAGAAGCGGCGGCGGCGGCGACGACGACGACGACGACGACGACGACGACGAATATCGCGAGAGGCTCTGAGATATGTGAGAAATACATCTATAAAATGTAATTCAGACTGCCTCGTCCCACCTTATGCTGTACCGCTTTGGCAAATGCTTTATCTGCGCCATTCGCCTTAATCGCATCTGAGAGTAATTCTTAAAAAAACGCCTGTCGCTAATTGTTCGTCATCACAGGTACTGTTTGCAATACGGCCACGACGCGCAACTGATTTCCAAAATTCATCTTTCTCCTGTGAGGATGGAACTTACGACCCCTGGTTTATTAGACCAGTGCTCTACCACTGAGCTAAAGAGGCACGGCCTAGCGGTACTCTTGGTTACTTCGTCCTTACGGTCGTCTGCATCATCAGACTTTAGCTGACAACACTTCATATTACCGGCTAATATTTGCAGCTATGGCGACAAATTACTGCTTGGCTACACATCTGACACGTAACCGATGTGCTCTCCAAACAACAACACTTGCATTTCAGAACATGTCTTTCACACATGTCTACAAAATCACCTTCACCTTCAAATACAGCTTCCTTGCGACTGACAGAGACGTAGGCAAAGTTTAAAGTTGCTATTTCCATTAAATCTCGTTAATCAGAAAAACGGTAATTTACACCTGCAGCGGAACAAAATTCCGTTAAGCCCAGCGTCTGGCTCGAACCCACGACCCTGGGATTAAGAGTCTGACGCTCTACCGACTGAGCTAGCCGGCTACCTCGCTGTATACCTGCCGGGTAGCACGTTACACAGAACTCGTTTGGGGTGGGTGGTCCCATACAGAATCTCTCCATGATGCCTAATGTTTTCCTAACGTCACACTCGTCACGTACTTCACTTTTATGTCATAATCATTTCTGAGAGGTAAAGAAATTGCATGACAACATGCAGAGCTAGTGGCGTCAAAATTAACACACATACTTTATGTGACTCAAAAGCCGAACGAGTTACTTTCCGACGTTGTTTTAGATGTGCAAGTGATAGTCAAAACTCGCTGTGTCGGCACTCTGCCGACCATTTCGCTAGTTAACACCGGTCTTGTTGTGTGTGTTTCAAGCTCAAGAGCATCTCCAAGCAAAAAATGGTCAACAGCAACATTCAGACGGTTTCGTACTGCTCAATTGCTACATTAAAACGTTATGTTTCTTTTTCAGAACTGGAAAAACACAAGCGTGACAGCATTCGAACCTGTAATCTTCAGATCCGAAGTCCGACGCCTTATCCATTAGGCCACACGGTCACTGACGACCAACGTTTACATGTATACGACTCATCTCGAAACGCTCACACCCCTGAGGATTTGTGTTTTCGTTCTACACAGCCGCTGCCCCTTGCTCTTTCCCACCCATTCGTTACATTCAACCTCTGACGTGACCGACCAAATATAGACTGAGAAACAAGACCACACACTTTGTGCATTCGGAATCGAAGGCAGGGCGTCCCTCGCCGCATTTGCTACGATTGCCATTTGCTACTTCTGCAGAAGCGGCGGCGGCGGCGACGACGACGACGACGACGACGACCGCGAGAGGCTCTGAGATATGTGAGAAATACATCTATAAAATGTAATTCAGACTGCCTCGTCCCACCTTATGCTGTACCGCTTTGGCAAATGCTTTATCTGCGCCATTCGCCTTAATCGCATCTGAGAGTAATTCTTAAAAGAACGCCTGTCGCTAATTGTTCGTCATCACAGGTACTGTTTGCAATACGGCCACGACGCGCAACTGATTTCCAAAATTCATCTTTCTCCTGTGAGGATGGAACTTACGACCCCTGGTTTATTAGACCAGTGCTCTACCACTGAGCTAAAGAGGCGCGGCCTAGCGGTACTTTTGGGTACTTCGTCCTTACGGTCGTCTGCATCATCAGACTTTAGCTGACAACACTTCATATTACCGGCTAATATTTGCAGCTATGGCGACAAATTACTGCTTGGCTACACATCTGACACGTAACCGATGTGCTGTGCAAACAACAACACTTGCATTTCAGAACATGTCTTTCACACATGTCTACAAAATCACCTTCACCTTCAAATACAGTTTCCTTGCGACTGACAGAGACGTAGGCAAAGTTTAAAGTTGCTATTTCCATTAAATCTCGTTAATCAGAAAGACGGTAATTTACACCTGCAGCGGAACAAAATTCGGTTCCGCCCAGCGTCTGGCTCTAACCCACGGCCCTGGGATTAAGAGTCTGACGCTCTACCGACTGAGCTAGCCGGCTACCTCGGTGAATACCTGCCGGGTAGCACGTCACACAGTACTCGTTTGGGGTGGGTGGTCCCATACAGAATCTCTCCATGATGCCTAATGTTTTCCTAACGTCACACTCGTCACGTACTTCACTTTTATGTCATAATCATTTCTGAGAGGTAAAGAAATTGCATGACAACATGCAGAGCTAGTGGCGTCAAAATTAACACACATACTTTATGTGACTCAAAAGCCGAACGAGTTACTTTCCGACGTTGTTTTAGATGTGCAAGTGATAGTCAAAACTCGCTGTGTCGGCACTCTGCCGACCATTTCGCTAGTTAACACCGGTCTTGTTGTGTGTGTTTCAAGCTCAAGAGCATCTCCAAGCAAAAAATGGTCAACAGCAACATTCAGACGGTTTCGTACTGCTCAATTGCTACATTAAAACGTTATGTTTCTTTTTCAGAACTGGAAAAACACAAGCGTGACAGCATTCGAACCTGTAATCTTCAGATCCGAAGTCCGACGCCTTATCCATTAGGCCACACGGTCACTGACGACCAACATTTACATGTATACGACTCATCTCAAAACGCTCACACCCCTGAGGATTTGTGTTTTCGTTCTACACAGCCGCTGCCCCTTGCTCTTTCCCACCCATTCGTTACATTCAACCTCTGACATGACCGACCAAATATAGACTGAGAAACAAGACCACACACTTTGTGCATTCGGAATCGAAGGCAGGGCGTCCCTCGCCGCATTTGCTACGATTGCCATTTGCTACTTCTGCAGAAGCGGCGGCGGCGGCGACGACGACGACGACGACGACGACGACGACGACGACGACGACCGCGAGAGGCTCTGAGATATGTGAGAAATACATCTATAAAATGTAATTCAGACTGCCTCGTCCCACCTTATGCTGTACCGCTTTGGCAAATGCTTTATCTGCGCCATTCGCCTTAATCGCATCTGAGAGTAATTCTTAAAAAAACGCCTGTCGCTAATTGTTCGTCATCACAGGTACTGTTTGCAATACGGCCACGACGCGCAACTGATTTCCAAAATTCATCTTTCTCCTGTGAGGATGGAACTTACGACCCCTGGTTTATTAGACCAGTGCTCTACCACTGAGCTAAAGAGGCACGGCCTAGCGGTACTCTTGGTTACTTCGTCCTTACGGTCGTCTGCATCATCAGACTTTAGCTGACAACACTTCATATTACCGGCTAATATTTGCAGCTATGGCGACAAATTACTGCTTGGCTACACATCTGACACGTAACCGATGTGCTCTCCAAACAACAACACTTGCATTTCAGAACATGTCTTTCACACATGTCTACAAAATCACCTTCACCTTCAAATACAGCTTCCTTGCGACTGACAGAGACGTAGGCAAAGTTTAAAGTTGCTATTTCCATTAAATCTCGTTAATCAGAAAAACGGTAATTTACACCTGCAGCGGAACAAAATTCCGTTAAGCCCAGCGTCTGGCTCGAACCCACGACCCTGGGATTAAGAGTCTGACGCTCTACCGACTGAGCTAGCCGGCTACCTCGCTGTATACCTGCCGGGTAGCACGTCACACAGAACTCGTTTGGGGTGGGTGGTCCCATACAGAATCTCTCCATGATGCCTAATGTTTTCCTAACGTCACACTCGTCACGTACTTCACTTTTATGTCATAATCATTTCTGAGAGGTAAAGAAATTGCATGACAACATGCAGAGCTAGTGGCGTCAAAATTAACACACATACTTTATGTGACTCAAAAGCCGAACGAGTTACTTTCCGACGTTGTTTTAGATGTGCAAGTGATAGTCAAAACTCGCTGTGTCGGCACTCTGCCGACCATTTCGCTAGTTAACACCGGTCTTGTTGTGTGTGTTTCAAGCTCAAGAGCATCTCCAAGCAAAAAATGGTCAACAGCAACATTCAGACGGTTTCGTACTGCTCAATTGCTACATTAAAACGTTATGTTTCTTTTTCAGAACTGGAAAAACACAAGCGTGACAGCATTCGAACCTGTAATCTTCAGATCCGAAGTCCGACGCCTTATCCATTAGGCCACACGGTCACTGACGACCAACATTTACATGTATACGACTCATCTCGAAACGCTCACACCCCTGAGGATTTGTGTTTTCGTTCTACACAGCCGCTGCCCCTTGCTCTTTCCCACCCATTCGTTACATTCAACCTCTGACGTGACCGACCAAATATAGACTGAGAAACAAGACCACACACTTTGTGCATTCGGAATCGAAGGCAGGGCGTCCCTCGCCGCATTTGCTACGATTGCCATTTGCTACTTCTGCAGAAGCGGCGGCGGCGGCGACGACGACGACGACGACGACCGCGAGAGGCTCTGAGATATGTGAGAAATACATCTATAAAATGTAATTCAGACTGCCTCGTCCCACCTTATGCTGTACCGCTTTGGCAAATGCTTTATCTGCGCCATTCGCCTTAATCGCATCTGAGAGTAATTCTTAAAAGAACGCCTGTCGCTAATTGTTCGTCATCACAGGTACTGTTTGCAATACGGCCACGACGCGCAACTGATTTCCAAAATTCATCTTTCTCCTGTGAGGATGGAACTTACGACCCCTGGTTTATTAGACCAGTGCTCTACCACTGAGCTAAAGAGGCGCGGCCTAGCGGTACTTTTGGGTACTTCGTCCTTACGGTCGTCTGCATCATCAGACTTTAGCTGACAACACTTCATATTACCGGCTAATATTTGCAGCTATGGCGACAAATTACTGCTTGGCTACACATCTGACACGTAACCGATGTGCTGTGCAAACAACAACACTTGCATTTCAGAACATGTCTTTCACACATGTCTACAAAATCACCTTCACCTTCAAATACAGTTTCCTTGCGACTGACAGAGACGTAGGCAAAGTTTAAAGTTGCTATTTCCATTAAATCTCGTTAATCAGAAAGACGGTAATTTACACCTGCAGCGGAACAAAATTCGGTTCCGCCCAGCGTCTGGCTCTAACCCACGGCCCTGGGATTAAGAGTCTGACGCTCTACCGACTGAGCTAGCCGGCTACCTCGGTGAATACCTGCCGGGTAGCACGTCACACAGTACTCGTTTGGGGTGGGTGGTCCCATACAGAATCTCTCCATGATGCCTAATGTTTTCCTAACGTCACACTCGTCACGTACTTCACTTTTATGTCATAATCATTTCTGAGAGGTAAAGAAATTGCATGACAACATGCAGAGCTAGTGGCGTCAAAATTAACACACATACTTTATGTGACTCAAAAGCCGAACGAGTTACTTTCCGACGTTGTTTTAGATGTGCAAGTGATAGTCAAAACTCGCTGTGTCGGCACTCTGCCGACCATTTCGCTAGTTAACACCGGTCTTGTTGTGTGTGTTTCAAGCTCAAGAGCATCTCCAAGCAAAAAATGGTCAACAGCAACATTCAGACGGTTTCGTACTGCTCAATTGCTACATTAAAACGTTATGTTTCTTTTTCAGAACTGGAAAAACACAAGCGTGACAGCATTCGAACCTGTAATCTTCAGATCCGAAGTCCGACGCCTTATCCATTAGGCCACACGGTCACTGACGACCAACATTTACATGTATACGACTCATCTCAAAACGCTCACACCCCTGAGGATTTGTGTTTTCGTTCTACACAGCCGCTGCCCCTTGCTCTTTCCCACCCATTCGTTACATTCAACCTCTGACATGACCGACCAAATATAGACTGAGAAACAAGACCACACACTTTGTGCATTCGGAATCGAAGGCAGGGCGTCCCTCGCCGCATTTGCTACGATTGCCATTTGCTACTTCTGCAGAAGCGGCGGCGGCGGCGACGACGACGACGACGACGACGACGACGACGACGACGAATATCGCGAGAGGCTCTGAGATATGTGAGAAATACATCTATAAAATGTAATTCAGACTGCCTCGTCCCACCTTATGCTGTACCGCTTTGGCAAATGCTTTATCTGCGCCATTCGCCTTAATCGCATCTGAGAGTAATTCTTAAAAAAACGCCTGTCGCTAATTGTTCGTCATCACAGGTACTGTTTGCAATACGGCCACGACGCGCAACTGATTTCCAAAATTCATCTTTCTCCTGTGAGGATGGAACTTACGACCCCTGGTTTATTAGACCAGTGCTCTACCACTGAGCTAAAGAGGCACGGCCTAGCGGTACTCTTGGTTACTTCGTCCTTACGGTCGTCTGCATCATCAGACTTTAGCTGACAACACTTCATATTACCGGCTAATATTTGCAGCTATGGCGACAAATTACTGCTTGGCTACACATCTGACACGTAACCGATGTGCTCTCCAAACAACAACACTTGCATTTCAGAACATGTCTTTCACACATGTCTACAAAATCACCTTCACCTTCAAATACAGCTTCCTTGCGACTGACAGAGACGTAGGCAAAGTTTAAAGTTGCTATTTCCATTAAATCTCGTTAATCAGAAAAACGGTAATTTACACCTGCAGCGGAACAAAATTCCGTTAAGCCCAGCGTCTGGCTCGAACCCACGACCCTGGGATTAAGAGTCTGACGCTCTACCGACTGAGCTAGCCGGCTACCTCGGTGTATACCTGCCGGGTAGCACGTCACACAGAACTCGTTTGGGGTGGGTGGTCCCATACAGAATCTCTCCATGATGCCTAATGTTTTCCTAACGTCACACTCGTCACGTACTTCACTTTTATGTCATAATCATTTCTGAGAGGTAAAGAAAATGCATGACAACATGCAGAGCTAGTGGCGTCAAAATTAACACACATACTTTATGTGACTCAAAAGCCGAACGAGTTACTTTCCGACGTTGTTTTAGATGTGCAAGTGATAGTCAAAACTCGCTGTGTCGGCACTCTGCCGACCATTTCGCTAGTTAACACCGGTCTTGTTGTGTGTGTTTCAAGCTCAAGAGCATCTCCAAGCAAAAAATGGTCAACAGCAACATTCAGACGGTTTCGTACTGCTCAATTGCTACATTAAAACGTAATGTTTCTTTTTCAGAACTGGAAAAACACAAGCGTGACAGCATTCGAACCTGTAATCTTCAGATCCGAAGTCCGACGCCTTATCCATTAGGCCACACGGTCACTGACGACCAACATTTACATGTATACGACTCATCTCGAAACGCTCACACCCCTGAGGATTTGTGTTTTCGTTCTACACAGCCGCTGCCCCTTGCTCTTTCCCACCCATTCGTTACATTCAACCTCTGACGTGACCGACCAAATATAGACTGAGAAACAAGACCACACACTTTGTGCATTCGGAATCGAAGGCAGGGCGTCCCTCGCCGCATTTGCTACGATTGCCATTTGCTACCTCTGCAGAAGCGGCGGCGGCGGCGGCGGCGACGACGACGACGACGACGACGACGACGACGATGACGACGAATATCGCGAGAGGCTCTGAGATATGTGAGAAATACATCTATAAAATGTAATTCAGACTGCCTCGTCCCACCTTATGCTGTACCGCTTTGGCAAATGCTTTATCTGCGCCATTCGCCTTAATCGCATCTGAGAGTAATTCTTAAAAAAACGCCTGTCGCTAATTGTTCGTCATCACAGCTACTGTTAGCAATACGGCCACGACGCGCAACTGATTTCCAAAATTCATGTTTCTCCTGTGAGGATGGAACTTACGACCCCTGGTTTATTAGACCATTGCTCTGCCACTGAGCTAAAGAGGCGCGGCCTAGCGGTACTGTTGGGTACTTCGTCCTTATGGTCGTCTGCATCATCCGCTTCAGCTGACAACACTTCATATTACCGGCTAATATTTGCAGCTATGACGACCCATTACTGCTTAGCTACACATCTGACACGTAACCAATGTTCTCTCCAAACAACAACACTTGCATTTCAGAACATGTCTTTCACACATGTCTACAAAATCACCTTCACCTTCAAATACAGTTTTCTTGTGACTGACAGAGACATAGGCAAAGTTTAAAGTTGCTATTTCCATTACATCTCGTTAATCAGAAAAACGGTAATTTACACCTGCAGCGGAACAAAATTCCGTTCCGCCCAGCGTCTGGCTCGAACCCACGACCCTGGGATTAAGAGTCTGACGCTCTACCAACTGAGCTAGCTGGCTACCTCGGTGAATACCTGCCGGGTAGCACGTCACACAGTACTCGTTTGGGTTGGGTGGTCCCATACAGAATCTCTCCATGATGCCTAATGTTTTCCTAACGTCACACTCGTCACGTACTTCACTTTTATGTCATAATCATTTCTGAGAGGTAAAGAAATTGCATGACAACATGCAGAGCTAGTGGCATCAAAATTAACACACATACTTTATGTGACTCAAAAGCCGAACGAGTTACTTTCCGACGTTGTTTTAGATGTGCAAGTGATAGTCAAAACTCGCTGTGTCGGCACTCTGCCGACCATTTCGCTAGTTAACACCGGTCTTGTTGTGTGTGTTTCAAGCTCAAGAGCATCTCCAAGCAAAAAATGGTCAACAGCAACATTCAGACGGTTTCGTACTGCTCAATTGCTACATTAAAACGTTATGTTTCTTTTTCAGAACTGGAAAAACACAAGCGTGACAGCATTCGAACCTGTAATCTTCAGATCCGAAGTCCGACGCCTTATCCATTAGGCCACACGGTCACTGACGACCAACATTTACATGTATACGACTCATCTCGAAACGCTCACACCCCTGAGGATTTGTGTTTTCGTTCTACACAGCCGCTGCCCCTTGCTCTTTCCCACCCATTCGTTACATTCAACCTCTGACGAGACCGACCAAATATAGACTGAGAAACAGGACCACACACTTTGTGCATTCGGAATCGAAGGCAGGGCGTCCCTCGCCGCATTTGCTACGATTGCCATTTGCTACTTCTGCAGAAGCGGCGGCGGCGACGACGACGACGACGACGACGACGAATATCGCGAGAGGCTCTGAGATATGTGAGAAATACATCTATAAAATGTAATTCAGACTGCCTCGTCCCACCTTATGCTGTACCGCTTTGGCAAATGCTTTATCTGCGCCATTCGCCTTAATCGCATCTGAGAGTAATTCTTAAAACAACGCTTGTCGTTAATTGTTCGTCACTACAGGTACTGTTTGCTATACGGCCACGACGCGCAACTGATTTCCAAAATTCATCTTTCTCCTGTGAGGATGGAACTTACGACCCCTGGTTTATTAGACCACTGCACTACCACTGAGCTAAAGAGGCGCGGCCTAGCGGTACTCTTGGGTACTTCGTCCTTACGGTCGTCTGCATCATCAGACTTTAGCTGACAACACTTCATATTACCGGCTAATATTTGCAGCTATGACGACAAATTACTGCTTGGCTACACATCTGACACGTAACCGATGTGCAGTACAAACAACAACACTTGCATTTCAGAACATGTCTTTCACACATGTCTACAAAATCACCTTCACCTTCAAATACAGTTTCCTTGCGACTGACAGAGACGTAGGCAAAGTTTAAAGTTGCTATTTCCATTAAATCTCGTTAATCAGAAAAACGGTAATTTACACCTGCAGCGGAACAAAATTCCGTTCCGCCCAGCGTCTGGCTCGAACCCACGACCCTGGGATTAAGAGTCTGACGCTCTAACGACTGAGCTAGCCGGCTACCTCGGTGAATACCTGCCGGGTAGCACGTCACACAGTACTCGTTTGGGTTGGGTGGTCCCATACAGAAACTCTCCATGATGCCTAATGTTTTCCTAACGTTACACTCGTCACGTACTTCACTTTTATGTCATAATCATTTCTGAGAGGTAAAGAAATTGCATGACAACATGCAGAGCTAGTGGCATCAAAATTAACACACATACTTTATGTGACTCAAAAGCCGAACGAGTTACTTTCCGACGTTGTTTTAGATGTGCAAGTGATAGTCAAAACTCGCTGTGTCGGCACTCTGCCGACCATTTCGCTAGTTAACACCGGTCTTGTTGTGTGTGTTTCAAGCTCAAGAGCATCTCCAAGCAAAAAATGGTCAACAGCAACATTCAGACGGTTTCGTACTGCTCAATTGCTACATTAAAACGTTATGTTTCTTTTTCAGAACTGGAAAAACACAAGCGTGACAGCATTCGAACCTGTAATCTTCAGATCCGAAGTCCGACGCCTTATCCATTAGGCCACACGGTCACTGACGACCAACATTTACATGTATACGACTCATCTCGAAACGCTCACACCCCTGAGGATTTGTGTTTTCGTTCTACACAGCCGCTGCCCCTTGCTCTTTCCCACCCATTCGTTACATTCAACCTCTGACGAGACCGACCAAATATAGACTGAGAAACAAGACCACACACTTTGTGCATTCGGAATCGAAGGCAGGGCGTCCCTCGCCGCATTTGCTACGATTGCCATTTGCTACTTCTGCAGAAGCGGCGGTGGCGGCGGCGGCGACGACGACGACGACGACGACGACGACGACGACGAATATCGCGAGAGGCTCTGAGATATGTGAGAAATACATCTATAAAATGTAATTCAGACTGCCTCGTCCCACCTTATGCTGTACCGCTTTGGCAAATGCTTTATCTGCGCCATTCGCCTTAATCGCATCTGAGAGTAATTCTTAAAACAACGCCTGTCGTTAATTGTTCGTCACTACAGGTACTGTTTGCTATACGGCCACGACGCGCAACTGATTTCCAAAATTCATCTTTCTCCTGTGAGGATGGAACTTACGACCCCTGGTTTATTAGACCACTGCACTACCACTGAGCTAAAGAGGCGCGGCCTAGCGGTACTCTTGGGTACTTCGTCCTTACGGTCGTCTGCATCATCAGACTTTAGCTGACAACACTTCATATTACCGGCTAATATTTGCAGCTATGGCGACAAATTACTGCTTGGCTACACATCTGACACGTAACCGATGTGCAGTACAAACAACAACACTTGCATTTCAGAACATGTCTTTCACACATGTCTACAAAATCACCTTCACCTTCAAATACAGTTTCCTTGCGACTGACAGAGACGTAGGCAAAGTTTAAAGTTGCTATTTCCATTAAATCTCGTTAATCAGAAAAACGGTAATTTACACCTGCAGCGGAACAAAATTCCGTTCCGCCCAGCGTCTGGCTCGAACCCACGACCCTGGGATTAAGAGTCTGACACTCTAACGACTGAGCTAGCCGGCTACCTCGGTGAATACCTGCCGGGTAGCACGTCACACAGTACTCGTTTGGGTTGGGTGGTCCCATACAGAAACTCTCCATGATGCCTAATGTTTTCCTAACGTCACACTCGTCACGTACTTCACTTTTATGTCATAATCATTTCTGAGAGGTAACGAAATTGCATGACAACATGCAGAGCTAGTGGCATCAAAATTAACACACATACTTTATGTGACTCAAAAGCCGAACGAGTTACTCTCCGACGTTGTTTTAGATGTGCAAGTGATAGTCAAAACTCGCTGTGTCGGCACTCTGCCGACCATTTCGCTAGTTAACACCGGTCTTGTTGTGTGTGTTTCAAGCTCAAGAGCATCTCCAAGCAAAAAATGGTCAACAGCAACATTCAGACGGTTTCGTACTGCTCAATTGCTACATTAAAACGTAATGTTTCTTTTTCAGAACTGGAAAAACACAAGCGTGACAGCATTCGAACCTGTAATCTTCAGATCCGAAGTCCGACGCCTTATCCATTAGGCCACACGGT
Source organism: Schistocerca gregaria (assembly GCF_023897955.1). Classification (NCBI taxonomy): domain Eukaryota; kingdom Metazoa; phylum Arthropoda; class Insecta; order Orthoptera; family Acrididae; genus Schistocerca; species Schistocerca gregaria. The sequence continues at coordinate 26,183,605 of NC_064927.1, read as the reverse complement.
CACTGACGACCAACTTTTACATGTATACGACTCATCTCGAAACGCTCACACCCCTGAGGATTTGTGTTTTCGTTCTACACAGCCGCTGCCCCTTGCTCTTTCCCACCCATTCGTTACATTCAACCTCTGACGTGACCGACCAAATATAGACTGAGAAACAATACCACACACTTTGTGCATTCGGAATCGAAGGCAGGGCGTCCCTCGCCGCATTTGCTACGAGTGCCATTTGCTACTTCTGCAGAAGCGGCGGCGGCGACGACGACGACGACGACGACGACGAATATCGCGAGAGGCTCTGAGATATGTGAGAAATACATCTATAAAATGTAATTCAGACTGCCTCGTCCCACCTTATGCTGTACCGCTTTGGCAAATGCTTTATCTGCGCCATTCGCCTTAATCGCATCTGAGAGTAATTCTTAAAACAACGCTTGTCGTTAATTGTTCGTCACTACAGGTACTGTTTGCTATACGGCCACGACGCGCAACTGATTTCCAAAATTCATCTTTCTCCTGTGAGGATGGAACTTACGACCCCTGGTTTATTAGACCACTGCACTACCACTGAGCTAAAGAGGCGCGGCCTAGCGGTACTCTTGGGTACTTCGTCCTTACGGTCGTCTGCATCATCAGACTTTAGCTGACAACACTTCATATTACCGGCTAATATTTGCAGCTATGGCGACAAATTACTGCTTGGCTACACATCTGACACGTAACCGATGTGCAGTACAAACAACAACACTTGCATTTCAGAACATGTCTTTCACACATGTCTACAAAATCACCTTCACCTTCAAATACAGTTTCCTTGCGACTGACAGAGACGTAGGCAAAGTTTAAAGTTGCTATTTCCATTAAATCTCGTTAATCAGAAAAACGGTAATTTACACCTGCAGCGGAACAAAATTCCGTTCCGCCCAGCGTCTGGCTCGAACCCACGACCCTGGGATTAAGAGTCTGACGCTCTAACGACTGAGCTAGCCGGCTACCTCGGTGAATACCTGCCGGGTAGCACGTCACACAGTACTCGTTTGGGTTGGGTGGTCCCATACAGAAACTCTCCATGATGCCTAATGTTTTCCTAACGTCACACTCGTCACGTACTTCACTTTTATGTCATAATCATTTCTGAGAGGTAAAGAAATTGCATGACAACATGCAGAGCTAGTGGCATCAAAATTAACACACATACTTTATGTGACTCAAAAGCCGAACGAGTTACTTTCCGACGTTGTTTTAGATGTGCAAGTGATAGTCAAAACTCGCTGTGTCGGCACTCTGCCGACCATTTCGCTAGTTAACACCGGTCTTGTTGTGTGTGTTTCAAGCTCAAGAGCATCTCCAAGCAAAAAATGGTCAACAGCAACATTCAGACGGTTTCGTACTGCTCAATTGCTACATTAAAACGTTATGTTTCTTTTTCAGAACTGGAAAAACACAAGCGTGACAGCATTCGAACCTGTAATCTTCAGATCCGAAGTCCGACGCCTTATCCATTAGGCCACACGGTCACTGACGACCAACATTTACATGTATACGACTCATCTCGAAACGCTCACACCCCTGAGGATTTGTGTTTTCGTTCTACACAGCCGCTGCCCCTTGCTCTTTCCCACCCATTCGTTACATTCAACCTCTGACGAGACCGACCAAATATAGACTGAGAAACAAGACCACACACTTTGTGCATTCGGAATCGAAGGCAGGGCGTCCCTCGCCGCATTTGCTACGATTGCCATTTGCTACTTCTGCAGAAGCGGCGGCGGCGGCGGCGGCGACGACGACGACGACGACGACGACGACGACGAATATCGCGAGAGGCTCTGAGATATGTGAGAAATACATCTATAAAATGTAATTCAGACTGCCTCGTCCCACCTTATGCTGTACCGCTTTGGCAAATGCTTTATCTGCGCCATTCGCCTTAATCGCATCTGAGAGTAATTCTTAAAAAAACGCCTGTCGCTAATTGTTCGTCATCACAGGTACTGTTTGCAATACGGCCACGACGCGCAACTGATTTCCAAAATTCATCTTTCTCCTGTGAGGATGGAACTTACGACCCCTGGTTTATTAGACCAGTGCTCTACCACTGAGCTAAAGAGGCACGGCCTAGCGGTACTCTTGGTTACTTCGTCCTTACGGTCGTCTGCATCATCAGACTTTAGCTGACAACACTTCATATTACCGGCTAATATTTGCAGCTATGGCGACAAATTACTGCTTGGCTACACATCTGACACGTAACCGATGTGCTCTCCAAACAACAACACTTGCATTTCAGAACATGTCTTTCACACATGTCTACAAAATCACCTTCACCTTCAAATACAGCTTCCTTGCGACTGACAGAGACGTAGGCAAAGTTTAAAGTTGCTATTTCCATTAAATCTCGTTAATCAGAAAAACGGTAATTTACACCTGCAGCGGAACAAAATTCCGTTAAGCCCAGCGTCTGGCTCGAACCCACGACCCTGGGATTAAGAGTCTGACGCTCTACCGACTGAGCTAGCCGGCTACCTCGCTGTATACCTGCCGGGTAGCACGTCACACAGAACTCGTTTGGGGTGGGTGGTCCCATACAGAATCTCTCCATGATGCCTAATGTTTTCCTAACGTCACACTCGTCACGTACTTCACTTTTATGTCATAATCATTTCTGAGAGGTAAAGAAATTGCATGACAACATGCAGAGCTAGTGGCGTCAAAATTAACACACATACTTTATGTGACTCAAAAGCCGAACGAGTTACTTTCCGACGTTGTTTTAGATGTGCAAGTGATAGTCAAAACTCGCTGTGTCGGCACTCTGCCGACCATTTCGCTAGTTAACACCGGTCTTGTTGTGTGTGTTTCAAGCTCAAGAGCATCTCCAAGCAAAAAATGGTCAACAGCAACATTCAGACGGTTTCGTACTGCTCAATTGCTACATTAAAACGTTATGTTTCTTTTTCAGAACTGGAAAAACACAAGCGTGACAGCATTCGAACCTGTAATCTTCAGATCCGAAGTCCGACGCCTTATCCATTAGGCCACACGGTCACTGACGACCAACATTTACATGTATACGACTCATCTCGAAACGCTCACACCCCTGAGGATTTGTGTTTTCGTTCTACACAGCCGCTGCCCCTTGCTCTTTCCCACCCATTCGTTACATTCAACCTCTGACGTGACCGACCAAATATAGACTGAGAAACAAGACCACACACTTTGTGCATTCGGAATCGAAGGCAGGGCGTCCCTCGCCGCATTTGCTACGATTGCCATTTGCTACTTCTGCAGAAGCGGCGGCGGCGGCGACGACGACGACGACGACGACGACGACGACGACCGCGAGAGGCTCTGAGATATGTGAGAAATACATCTATAAAATGTAATTCAGACTGCCTCGTCCCACCTTATGCTGTACCGCTTTGGCAAATGCTTTATCTGCGCCATTCGCCTTAATCGCATCTGAGAGTAATTCTTAAAAGAACGCCTGTCGCTAATTGTTCGTCATCACAGGTACTGTTTGCAATACGGCCACGACGCGCAACTGATTTCCAAAATTCATCTTTCTCCTGTGAGGATGGAACTTACGACCCCTGGTTTATTAGACCAGTGCTCTACCACTGAGCTAAAGAGGCGCGGCCTAGCGGTACTTTTGGGTACTTCGTCCTTACGGTCGTCTGCATCATCAGACTTTAGCTGACAACACTTCATATTACCGGCTAATATTTGCAGCTATGGCGACAAATTACTGCTTGGCTACACATCTGACACGTAACCGATGTGCTGTGCAAACAACAACACTTGCATTTCAGAACATGTCTTTCACACATGTCTACAAAATCACCTTCACCTTCAAATACAGTTTCCTTGCGACTGACAGAGACGTAGGCAAAGTTTAAAGTTGCTATTTCCATTAAATCTCGTTAATCAGAAAGACGGTAATTTACACCTGCAGCGGAACAAAATTCGGTTCCGCCCAGCGTCTGGCTCTAACCCACGGCCCTGGGATTAAGAGTCTGACGCTCTACCGACTGAGCTAGCCGGCTACCTCGGTGAATACCTGCCGGGTAGCACGTCACACAGTACTCGTTTGGGGTGGGTGGTCCCATACAGAATCTCTCCATGATGCCTAATGTTTTCCTAACGTCACACTCGTCACGTACTTCACTTTTATGTCATAATCATTTCTGAGAGGTAAAGAAATTGCATGACAACATGCAGAGCTAGTGGCGTCAAAATTAACACACATACTTTATGTGACTCAAAAGCCGAACGAGTTACTTTCCGACGTTGTTTTAGATGTGCAAGTGATAGTCAAAACTCGCTGTGTCGGCACTCTGCCGACCATTTCGCTAGTTAACACCGGTCTTGTTGTGTGTGTTTCAAGCTCAAGAGCATCTCCAAGCAAAAAATGGTCAACAGCAACATTCAGACGGTTTCGTACTGCTCAATTGCTACATTAAAACGTTATGTTTCTTTTTCAGAACTGGAAAAACACAAGCGTGACAGCATTCGAACCTGTAATCTTCAGATCCGAAGTCCGACGCCTTATCCATTAGGCCACACGGTCACTGACGACCAACATTTACATGTATACGACTCATCTCAAAACGCTCACACCCCTGAGGATTTGTGTTTTCGTTCTACACAGCCGCTGCCCCTTGCTCTTTCCCACCCATTCGTTACATTCAACCTCTGACATGACCGACCAAATATAGACTGAGAAACAAGACCACACACTTTGTGCATTCGGAATCGAAGGCAGGGCGTCCCTCGCCGCATTTGCTACGATTGCCATTTGCTACTTCTGCAGAAGCGGCGGCGGCGGCGACGACGACGACGACGACGACGACGACGACGACGACGAATATCGCGAGAGGCTCTGAGATATGTGAGAAATACATCTATAAAATGTAATTCAGACTGCCTCGTCCCACCTTATGCTGTACCGCTTTGGCAAATGCTTTATCTGCGCCATTCGCCTTAATCGCATCTGAGAGTAATTCTTAAAAAAACGCCTGTCGCTAATTGTTCGTCATCACAGGTACTGTTTGCAATACGGCCACGACGCGCAACTGATTTCCAAAATTCATCTTTCTCCTGTGAGGATGGAACTTACGACCCCTGGTTTATTAGACCAGTGCTCTACCACTGAGCTAAAGAGGCACGGCCTAGCGGTACTCTTGGTTACTTCGTCCTTACGGTCGTCTGCATCATCAGACTTTAGCTGACAACACTTCATATTACCGGCTAATATTTGCAGCTATGGCGACAAATTACTGCTTGGCTACACATCTGACACGTAACCGATGTGCTCTCCAAACAACAACACTTGCATTTCAGAACATGTCTTTCACACATGTCTACAAAATCACCTTCACCTTCAAATACAGCTTCCTTGCGACTGACAGAGACGTAGGCAAAGTTTAAAGTTGCTATTTCCATTAAATCTCGTTAATCAGAAAAACGGTAATTTACACCTGCAGCGGAACAAAATTCCGTTAAGCCCAGCGTCTGGCTCGAACCCACGACCCTGGGATTAAGAGTCTGACGCTCTACCGACTGAGCTAGCCGGCTACCTCGGTGTATACCTGCCGGGTAGCACGTCACACAGAACTCGTTTGGGGTGGGTGGTCCCATACAGAATCTCTCCATGATGCCTAATGTTTTCCTAACGTCACACTCGTCACGTACTTCACTTTTATGTCATAATCATTTCTGAGAGGTAAAGAAAATGCATGACAACATGCAGAGCTAGTGGCGTCAAAATTAACACACATACTTTATGTGACTCAAAAGCCGAACGAGTTACTTTCCGACGTTGTTTTAGATGTGCAAGTGATAGTCAAAACTCGCTGTGTCGGCACTCTGCCGACCATTTCGCTAGTTAACACCGGTCTTGTTGTGTGTGTTTCAAGCTCAAGAGCATCTCCAAGCAAAAAATGGTCAACAGCAACATTCAGACGGTTTCGTACTGCTCAATTGCTACATTAAAACGTAATGTTTCTTTTTCAGAACTGGAAAAACACAAGCGTGACAGCATTCGAACCTGTAATCTTCAGATCCGAAGTCCGACGCCTTATCCATTAGGCCACACGGTCACTGACGACCAACATTTACATGTATACGACTCATCTCGAAACGCTCACACCCCTGAGGATTTGTGTTTTCGTTCTACACAGCCGCTGCCCCTTGCTCTTTCCCACCCATTCGTTACATTCAACCTCTGACGTGACCGACCAAATATAGACTGAGAAACAAGACCACACACTTTGTGCATTCGGAATCGAAGGCAGGGCGTCCCTCGCCGCATTTGCTACGATTGCCATTTGCTACCTCTGCAGAAGCGGCGGCGGCGGCGGCGGCGACGACGACGACGACGACGACGACGACGACGATGACGACGAATATCGCGAGAGGCTCTGAGATATGTGAGAAATACATCTATAAAATGTAATTCAGACTGCCTCGTCCCACCTTATGCTGTACCGCTTTGGCAAATGCTTTATCTGCGCCATTCGCCTTAATCGCATCTGAGAGTAATTCTTAAAAAAACGCCTGTCGCTAATTGTTCGTCATCACAGCTACTGTTAGCAATACGGCCACGACGCGCAACTGATTTCCAAAATTCATGTTTCTCCTGTGAGGATGGAACTTACGACCCCTGGTTTATTAGACCATTGCTCTGCCACTGAGCTAAAGAGGCGCGGCCTAGCGGTACTGTTGGGTACTTCGTCCTTATGGTCGTCTGCATCATCCGCTTCAGCTGACAACACTTCATATTACCGGCTAATATTTGCAGCTATGACGACCCATTACTGCTTAGCTACACATCTGACACGTAACCAATGTTCTCTCCAAACAACAACACTTGCATTTCAGAACATGTCTTTCACACATGTCTACAAAATCACCTTCACCTTCAAATACAGTTTTCTTGTGACTGACAGAGACATAGGCAAAGTTTAAAGTTGCTATTTCCATTACATCTCGTTAATCAGAAAAACGGTAATTTACACCTGCAGCGGAACAAAATTCCGTTCCGCCCAGCGTCTGGCTCGAACCCACGACCCTGGGATTAAGAGTCTGACGCTCTACCAACTGAGCTAGCTGGCTACCTCGGTGAATACCTGCCGGGTAGCACGTCACACAGTACTCGTTTGGGTTGGGTGGTCCCATACAGAATCTCTCCATGATGCCTAATGTTTTCCTAACGTCACACTCGTCACGTACTTCACTTTTATGTCATAATCATTTCTGAGAGGTAAAGAAATTGCATGACAACATGCAGAGCTAGTGGCATCAAAATTAACACACATACTTTATGTGACTCAAAAGCCGAACGAGTTACTTTCCGACGTTGTTTTAGATGTGCAAGTGATAGTCAAAACTCGCTGTGTCGGCACTCTGCCGACCATTTCGCTAGTTAACACCGGTCTTGTTGTGTGTGTTTCAAGCTCAAGAGCATCTCCAAGCAAAAAATGGTCAACAGCAACATTCAGACGGTTTCGTACTGCTCAATTGCTACATTAAAACGTTATGTTTCTTTTTCAGAACTGGAAAAACACAAGCGTGACAGCATTCGAACCTGTAATCTTCAGATCCGAAGTCCGACGCCTTATCCATTAGGCCACACGGTCACTGACGACCAACATTTACATGTATACGACTCATCTCGAAACGCTCACACCCCTGAGGATTTGTGTTTTCGTTCTACACAGCCGCTGCCCCTTGCTCTTTCCCACCCATTCGTTACATTCAACCTCTGACGAGACCGACCAAATATAGACTGAGAAACAGGACCACACACTTTGTGCATTCGGAATCGAAGGCAGGGCGTCCCTCGCCGCATTTGCTACGATTGCCATTTGCTACTTCTGCAGAAGCGGCGGCGGCGACGACGACGACGACGACGACGACGAATATCGCGAGAGGCTCTGAGATATGTGAGAAATACATCTATAAAATGTAATTCAGACTGCCTCGTCCCACCTTATGCTGTACCGCTTTGGCAAATGCTTTAACTGCGCCATTCGCCTTAATCGCATCTGAGAGTAATTCTTAAAACAACGCTTGTCGTTAATTGTTCGTCACTACAGGTACTGTTTGCTATACGGCCACGACGCGCAACTGATTTCCAAAATTCATCTTTCTCCTGTGAGGATGGAACTTACGACCCCTGGTTTATTAGACCACTGCACTACCACTGAGCTAAAGAGGCGCGGCCTAGCGGTACTCTTGGGTACTTCGTCCTTACGGTCGTCTGCATCATCAGACTTTAGCTGACAACACTTCATATTACCGGCTAATATTTGCAGCTATGACGACAAATTACTGCTTGGCTACACATCTGACACGTAACCGATGTGCAGTACAAACAACAACACTTGCATTTCAGAACATGTCTTTCACACATGTCTACAAAATCACCTTCACCTTCAAATACAGTTTCCTTGCGACTGACAGAGACGTAGGCAAAGTTTAAAGTTGCTATTTCCATTAAATCTCGTTAATCAGAAAAACGGTAATTTACACCTGCAGCGGAACAAAATTCCGTTCCGCCCAGCGTCTGGCTCGAACCCACGACCCTGGGATTAAGAGTCTGACGCTCTAACGACTGAGCTAGCCGGCTACCTCGGTGAATACCTGCCGGGTAGCACGTCACACAGTACTCGTTTGGGTTGGGTGGTCCCATACAGAAACTCTCCATGATGCCTAATGTTTTCCTAACGTTACACTCGTCACGTACTTCACTTTTATGTCATAATCATTTCTGAGAGGTAAAGAAATTGCATGACAACATGCAGAGCTAGTGGCATCAAAATTAACACACATACTTTATGTGACTCAAAAGCCGAACGAGTTACTTTCCGACGTTGTTTTAGATGTGCAAGTGATAGTCAAAACTCGCTGTGTCGGCACTCTGCCGACCATTTCGCTAGTTAACACCGGTCTTGTTGTGTGTGTTTCAAGCTCAAGAGCATCTCCAAGCAAAAAATGGTCAACAGCAACATTCAGACGGTTTCGTACTGCTCAATTGCTACATTAAAACGTTATGTTTCTTTTTCAGAACTGGAAAAACACAAGCGTGACAGCATTCGAACCTGTAATCTTCAGATCCGAAGTCCGACGCCTTATCCATTAGGCCACACGGTCACTGACGACCAACATTTACATGTATACGACTCATCTCGAAACGCTCACACCCCTGAGGATTTGTGTTTTCGTTCTACACAGCCGCTGCCCCTTGCTCTTTCCCACCCATTCGTTACATTCAACCTCTGACGAGACCGACCAAATATAGACTGAGAAACAAGACCACACACTTTGTGCATTCGGAATCGAAGGCAGGGCGTCCCTCGCCGCATTTGCTACGATTGCCATTTGCTACTTCTGCAGAAGCGGCGGCGGCGGCGGCGGCGACGACGACGACGACGACGACGACGACGACGACGAATATCGCGAGAGGCTCTGAGATATGTGAGAAATACATCTATAAAATGTAATTCAGACTGCCTCGTCCCACCTTATGCTGTACCGCTTTGGCAAATGCTTTATCTGCGCCATTCGCCTTAATCGCATCTGAGAGTAATTCTTAAAACAACGCCTGTCGTTAATTGTTCGTCACTACAGGTACTGTTTGCTATACGGCCACGACGCGCAACTGATTTCCAAAATTCATCTTTCTCCTGTGAGGATGGAACTTACGACCCCTGGTTTATTAGACCACTGCACTACCACTGAGCTAAAGAGGCGCGGCCTAGCGGTACTCTTGGGTACTTCGTCCTTACGGTCGTCTGCATCATCAGACTTTAGCTGACAACACTTCATATTACCGGCTAATATTTGCAGCTATGGCGACAAATTACTGCTTGGCTACACATCTGACACGTAACCGATGTGCAGTACAAACAACAACACTTGCATTTCAGAACATGTCTTTCACACATGTCTACAAAATCACCTTCACCTTCAAATACAGTTTCCTTGCGACTGACAGAGACGTAGGCAAAGTTTAAAGTTGCTATTTCCATTAAATCTCGTTAATCAGAAAAACGGTAATTTACACCTGCAGCGGAACAAAATTCCGTTCCGCCCAGCGTCTGGCTCGAACCCACGACCCTGGGATTAAGAGTCTGACGCTCTAACGACTGAGCTAGCCGGCTACCTCGGTGAATACCTGCCGGGTAGCACGTCACACAGTACTCGTTTGGGTTGGGTGGTCCCATACAGAAACTCTCCATGATGCCTAATGTTTTCCTAACGTCACACTCGTCACGTACTTCACTTTTATGTCATAATCATTTCTGAGAGGTAAAGAAATTGCATGACAACATGCAGAGCTAGTGGCATCAAAATTAACACACATACTTTATGTGACTCAAAAGCCGAACGAGTTACTTTCCGACGTTGTTTTAGATGTGCAAGTGATAGTCAAAACTCGCTGTGTCGGCACTCTGCCGACCATTTCGCTAGTTAACACCGGTCTTGTTGTGTGTGTTTCAAGCTCAAGAGCATCTCCAAGCAAAAAATGGTCAACAGCAACATTCAGACGGTTTCGTACTGCTCAATTGCTACATTAAAACGTTATGTTTCTTTTTCAGAACTGGAAAAACACAAGCGTGACAGCATTCGAACCTGTAATCTTCAGATCCGAAGTCCGACGCCTTATCCATTAGGCCACACGGTCACTGACGACCAACATTTACATGTATACGACTCATCTCGAAACGCTCACACCCCTGAGGATTTGTGTTTTCGTTCTACACAGCCGCTGCCCCTTGCTCTTTCCCACCCATTCGTTACATTCAACCTCTGACGAGACCGACCAAATATAGACTGAGAAACAAGACCACACACTTTGTGCATTCGGAATCGAAGGCAGGGCGTCCCTCGCCGCATTTCCTACGATTGCCATTTGCTACTTCTGCAGAAGCGGCGGCGGCGGCGGCGGCGACGACGACGACGACGACGACGACGACGACGACGACGAATATCGCGAGAGGCTCTGAGATATGTGAGAAATACATCTATAAAATGTAATTCAGACTGCCTCGTCCCACCTTATGCTGTACCGCTTTGGCAAATGCTTTATCTGCGCCATTCGGCTTAATCGCATCTGAGAGTAATTCTTAAAACAACGCCTGTCGTTAATTGTTCGTCACTACAGGTACTGTTTGCTATACGGCCACGACGCGCAACTGATTTCCAAAATTCATCTTTCTCCTGTGAGGATGGAACTTACGACCCCTGGTTTATTAGACCACTGCACTACCACTGAGCTAAAGAGGCGCGGCCTAGCGGTACTCTTGGGTACTTCGTCCTTACGGTCGTCTGCATCATCAGACTTTAGCTGACAACACTTCATATTACCGGCTAATATTTGCAGCTATGGCGACAAATTACTGCTTGGCTACACATCTGACACGTAACCGATGTGCAGTACAAACAACAACACTTGCATTTCAGAACATGTCTTTCACACATGTCTACAAAATCACCTTCACCTTCAAATACAGTTTCCTTGCGACTGACAGAGACGTAGGCAAAGTTTAAAGTTGCTATTTCCATTAAATCTCGTTAATCAGAAAAACGGTAATTTACACCTGCAGCGGAACAAAATTCCGTTCCGCCCAGCGTCTGGCTCGAACCCACGACCCTGGGATTAAGAGTCTGACACTCTAACGACTGAGCTAGCCGGCTACCTCGGTGAATACCTGCCGGGTAGCACGTCACACAGTACTCGTTTGGGTTGGGTGGTCCCATACAGAAACTCTCCATGATGCCTAATGTTTTCCTAACGTCACACTCGTCACGTACTTCACTTTTATGTCATAATCATTTCTGAGAGGTAACGAAATTGCATGACAACATGCAGAGCTAGTGGCATCAAAATTAACACACATACTTTATGTGACTCAAAAGCCGAACGAGTTACTCTCCGACGTTGTTTTAGATGTGCAAGTGATAGTCAAAACTCGCTGTGTCGGCACTCTGCCGACCATTTCGCTAGTTAACACCGGTCTTGTTGTGTGTGTTTCAAGCTCAAGAGCATCTCCAAGCAAAAAATGGTCAACAGCAACATTCAGACGGTTTCGTACTGCTCAATTGCTACATTAAAACGTAATGTTTCTTTTTCAGAACTGGAAAAACACAAGCGTGACAGCATTCGAACCTGTAATCTTCAGATCCGAAGTCCGACGCCTTATCCATTAGGCCACACGGTCACTGACGACCAACTTTTACATGTATACGACTCATCTCGAAACGCTCACACCCCTGAGGATTTGTGTTTTCGTTCTACACAGCCGCTGCCCCTTGCTCTTTCCCACCCATTCGTTACATTCAACCTCTGACGTGACCGACCAAATATAGACTGAGAAACAATACCACACACTTTGTGCATTCGGAATCGAAGGCAGGGCGTCCCTCGCCGCATTTGCTACGAGTGCCATTTGCTACTTCTGCAGAAGCGGCGGCGGCGACGACGACGACGACGACGACGACGACGAATATCGCGAGAGGCTCTGAGATATGTGAGAAATACATCTATAAAATGTAATTCAGACTGCCTCGTCCCACCTTATGCTGTACCGCTTTGGCAAATGCTTTATCTGCGCCATTCGCCTTAATCGCATCTGAGAGTAATTCTTAAAACAACGCCTGTCGTTAATTGTTCGTCAATACAGGTACTGTTTGCTATACGGCCACGACGCGCAACTGATTTCCAAAATTCATCTTTCTCCTGTGAGGATGGAACTTACGACCCCTGGTTTATTAGACCACTGCACTACCACTGAGCTAAAGAGGCGCGGCCTAGCGGTACTCTTGGGTACTTCGTCCTTACGGTCGTCTGCATCATCAGACTTTAGCTGACAACACTTCATATTACCGGCTAATATTTGCAGCTATGGCGACAAATTACTGCTTGGCTACACATCTGACACGTAACCGATGTGCAGTACAAACAACAACACTTGCATTTCAGAACATGTCTTTCACACATGTCTACAAAATCACCTTCACCTTCAAATACAGTTTCCTTGCGACTGACAGAGACGTAGGCAAAGTTTAAAGTTGCTATTTCCATTAAATCTCGTTAATCAGAAAAACGGTAATTTACACCTGCAGCGGAACAAAATTCCGTTCCGCCCAGCGTCTGGCTCGAACCCACGACCCTGGGATTAAGAGTCTGACACTCTAACGACTGAGCTAGCCGGCTACCTCGGTGAATACCTGCCGGGTAGCACGTCACACAGTACTCGTTTGGGTTGGGTGGTCCCATACAGAAACTCTCCATGATGCCTAATGTTTTCCTAACGTCACACTCGTCACGTACTTCACTTTTATGTCATAATCATTTCTGAGAGGTAAAGAAATTGCATGACAACATGCAGAGCTAGTGGCATCAAAATTAACACACATACTTTATGTGACTCAAAAGCCGAACGAGTTACTTTCCGACGTTGTTTTAGATGTGCAAGTGATAGTCAAAACTCGCTGTGTCGGCACTCTGCCGACCATTTCGCTAGTTAACACCGGTCTTGTTGTGTGTGTTTCAAGCTCAAGAGCATCTCCAAGCAAAAAATGGTCAACAGCAACATTCAGACGGTTTCGTACTGCTCAATTGCTACATTAAAACGTTATGTTTCTTTTTCAGAACTGGAAAAACACAAGCGTGACAGCATTCGAACCTGTAATCTTCAGATCCGAAGTCCGACGCCTTATCCATTAGGCCACACGGTCACTGACGACCAACATTTACATGTATACGACTCATCTCGAAACGCTCACACCCCTGAGGATTTGTGTTTTCGTTCTACACAGCCGCTGCCCCTTGCTCTTTCCCACCCATTCGTTACATTCAACCTCTGACGTGACCGACCAAATATAGACTGAGAAACAGGACCACACACTTTGTGCATTCGGAATCGAAGGCAGGGCGTCCCTCGCCGCATTTGCTACGATTGCCATTTGCTACTTCTGCAGAAGCGGCGGCGGCGACGACGACGACGACGACGACGACGACGACGACGAATATCGCGAGAGGCTCTGAGATATGTGAGAAATACATCTATAAAATGTAATTCAGACTGCCTCGTCCCACCTTATGCTGTACCGCTTTGGCAAATGCTTTATCTGCGCCATTCGCCTTAATCGCATCTGAGAGTAATTCTTAAAACAACGCCTGTCGTTAATTGTTCGTCACTACAGGTACAGTTTGCTATACGGCCACGACGCGCAACTGATTTTCAAAATTCATCTTTCTCCTGTGAGGATGGAACTTACGACCCCTGGTTTATTAGACCACTGCACTACCACTGAGCTAAAGAGGCGCGGCCTAGCGGTACTCTTGGGTACTTCGTCCTTACGGTCGTCTGCATCATCAGACTTTAGCTGACAACACTTCATATTACCGGCTAATATTTGCAGCTATGGCGACAAATTACTGCTTGGCTACTCATCTGACACGTAACCGATGTGCAGTACAAACAACAACACTTGCATTTCAGAACATGTCTTTCACACATGTCTACAAAATCACCTTCACCTTCAAATACAGTTTCCTTGCGACTGACAGAGACGTAGGCAAAGTTTAAAGTTGCTATTTCCATTAAATCTCGTTAATCAGAAAAACGGTAATTTACACCTGCAGCGGAACAAAATTCCGTTCCGCCCAGCGTCTGGCTCGAACCCACGACCCTGGGATTAAGAGTCTGACGCTCTAACGACTGAGCTAGCCGGCTACCTCGGTGAATACCTGCCGGGTAGCACGTCACACAGTACTCGTTTGGGTTGGGTGGTCCCATACAGAAACTCTCCATGATGCCTAATGTTTTCCTAACGTCACACTCGTCACGTACTTCACTTTTATGTCATAATCATTTCTGAGAGGTAAAGAAATTGCATGACAACATGCAGAGCTAGTGGCGTCAAAATTAACACACATACTTTATGTGACTCAAAAGCCGAACGAGTTACTTTCCGACGTTGTTTTAGATGTGCAAATGATAGTCAAAACTCGCTGTGTCGGCACTCTGCCGACCATTTCGCTAGTTAACACCGGTCTTGTTGTGTGTGTTTCAAGCTCAAGAGCATCTCCAAGCAAAAAATGGTCAACAGCAACATTCAGACGGTTTCGTACTGCTCAACTGCTACATTAAAACGTTATGTTTCTTTTTCAGAACTGGAAAAACACAAGCGTGACAGCATTCGAACCTGTAATCTTCAGATCCGAAGTCCGACGCCTTATCCATTAGGCCACACGGTCACTGACGACCAAAATTTACATGTATACGACTCATCTCGAAACGCTCACACCCCTGAGGATTTGTGTTTTCGTTCTACACAGCCGCTGCCCCTTGCTCTTTCCCACCCATTCGTTACATTCAACCTCTGACGAGACCGACCAAATATAGACTGAGAAACAAGACCACACACTTTGTGCATTCGGAATCGAAGGCAGGGCGTCCCTCGCCGCATTTGCTACGATTGCCATTTGCTACTTCTGCAGAAGCGGCGGCGGCGGCGACGACGACGACGACGACGACGACGACGACGAATATCGCGAGAGGCTCTGAGATATGTGAGAAATACATCTATAAAATGTAATTCAGACTGCCTCGTCCCAACTTATGCTGTACCGCTTTGGCAAATGCTTTATCTGCGCCATTCGCCTTAATCGCATCTGAAAGTAATTCTTAAAAAAACGCCTGTCGCTAATTGTTCGTCATCACAGGTACTGTTTGCTATACGGCCACGATGCGCAACTGATTTCCAAAATTCATCTTTCTCCTGTTAGGATGGAACTTACGACTCCTGGTTTATTAGAACACTGCTCTACCGCTGAGCTAAAGAGGCGCGGCCTAGCGGTACTCTTGGGTACTTCGTCCTTACGGTCGTCTGCATCATCCGACTTCAGCTGACAACACTTCATATTACCAGCTAATATTTGCAGCTATGACGACCCATTACTGCTTGGCTACACATCTGACACGTAACCGATGTGCTCTCCAAACAACAACACTTGCATTTCAGAACATGTCTTTCACACATGTCTACAAAATCACCTTCACCTTCAAATACAGCTTCCTTGCGACTGACAGAGACGTAGGCAAAGTTTAAAGTTGCTATTTCCATTAAATCTCGTTAATCAGAAAAACGGTAATTTACACCTGCAGCGGAACAAAATTCCGTACCGCCCAGCGTCTGGCTCGAACCCACGACCCTGGGATTAAGAGTCTGACGCTCTACCGACTGAGCTAGCTGGCTACCTCGGTGAATACCTGCCGGGTAGCACGTCACACAGTACTCGTTTGGGTTGGGTGGTCCCATACAGAATCTCTCCATGATGCCTAATGTTTTCCTAACGTCACACTCGTCACGTACTTCACTTTTATGTCATAATCATTTCTGAGAGGTAAAGAAATTGCATGACAACATGCAGAGCTAGTGGCGTCAAAATTAACACACATACTTTATGTGACTCAAAAGCCGAACGAGTTACTTTCCGACGTTGTTTTAGATGTGCAAATGATAGTCAAAACTCGCTGTGTCGGCACTCTGCCGACCATTTCGCTAGTTAACACCGGTCTTGTTGTGTGTGTTTCAAGCTCAAGAGCATCTCCAAGCAAAAAATGGTCAACAGCAACATTCAGACGGTTTCGTACTGCTCAATTGCTACATTAAAACGTAATGTTTCTTTTTCAGAACTGGAAAAACACAAGCGTGATAGCATTCGAACCTGTAATCTTCAGATCCGAAGTCCGACGCCTTATCCATTAGGCCACACGGTCACTGACGACCAACATTTACATGTATACGACTCATCTCGAAACGCTCACACCCCTGAGGATTTGTGTTTTCGTTCTACACAGCCGCTGCCCCTTGCTCTTTCCCACCCATTCGTTACATTCAACCTCTGACGAGACCGACCAAATATAGACTGAGAAACAAGACCACACACTTTGTGCATTCGGAATCGAAGGCAGGGCGTCCCTCGCCTCATTTGCTACGATTGCCATTTGCTACTTCTGCAGAAGCGGCGGCGGCGGCGACGACGGCGACGACGACGACGACGAATATCGCGAGAGGCTCTGAGATATGTGAGAAATACATCTATAAAATGTAATTCAGACTGCCTCGTCCCACCATATGCTGTACCGCTTTGGCAAATGCTTTATCTGCGCCATTCGCCTTAATCGCATCTGAGAGTAATTCTTAAAACAACGCCTGTCGTTAATTGTTCGTCACTACAGGTACTGTTTGCTATACGGCCACGACGCGCAACTGATTTCCAAAATTCATCTTTCTCCTGTGAGGATCGAACTTACGACCCCTGGTTTATTAGACCACTGCACTACCACTGAGCTAAAGAGGCGCGGCCTAGCGGTACTCTTGGGTACTTCGTCCTTACGGTCGTCTGCATCATCAGACTTTAGCTGACAACACTTCATATTACCGGCTAATATTTGCAGCTATGGCGACAAATTACTGCTTGGCTACACATCTGACACGTAACCGATGTGCTGTACAAACAACAACACTTGCATTTCAGAACACGTCTTTCACACATGTCTACAAAATCACCTTCACCTTCAAATACAGTTTCCTTGCGACTGACAGAGACGTAGGCAAAGTTTAAAGTTGCTATTTCCATTAAATCTCGTTAATCAGAAAAACGTTAATTTACACCTGCAGCGGAACAAAATTCCGTTCCGCCCAGCGTCTGGCTCGAACCCACGACCCTGGGATTAAGAGTCTGACGCTCTAACGACTGAGCTAGCCGGCTACCTCGGTGAATACCTGCCGCGTAGCACGCCACACAGTACTCGTTTGGGTTGGGTGGTCCCATACAGAAACTCTCCATGATGCCTAATGTTTTCCTAACGTCACACTCGTCACGTACTTCACTTTTATGTCATAATCATTTCTGAGAGGTAAAGAAATTGCATGACAACATGCAGAGCTAGTGGCATCAAAATTAACACACATACTTTATGTGACTCAAAAGCCGAACGAGTTACTTTCCGACGTTGTTTTAGATGTGCAAGTGATAGTCAAAACTCGCTGTGTCGGCACTCTGCCGACCATTTCGCTAGT
Source organism: Schistocerca gregaria (assembly GCF_023897955.1). NCBI lineage: Eukaryota > Metazoa > Arthropoda > Insecta > Orthoptera > Acrididae > Schistocerca > Schistocerca gregaria. The sequence goes on along the minus strand of NC_064927.1, from coordinate 26,165,503 downwards.
TAACACCGGTCTTGTTGTGTGTGTTTCAAGCTCAAGAGCATCTCCAAGCAAAAAATGGTCAACAGCAACATTCAGACGGTTTCGTACTGCTCAATTGCTACATTAAAACGTTATGTTTCTTTTTCAGAACTGGAAAAACACAAGCGTGGCAGCATTCGAACCTGTAATCTTCAGATCCGAAGTCCGACGCCTTACCACACGGTCACTGACGACCAACATTTACATGTATACGACTCATCTCGAAACGCTCACACCCCTGAGGATTTGTGTTTTCGTTCTACACAGCCGCTGCCCCTTGCTCTTTCCCACCCATTCGTTACATTCAACCTCTGACGAGACCGACCAAATATAGACTGAGAAACAAGACCACACACTTTGTGCATTCGGAATCGAAGGCAGGGCGTCCCTCGCCGCATTTGCTACGATTGCCATTTGCTACTTCTGCAGAAGCGGCGGCGGCGGCGACGACGGCGACGACGACGACGACGAATATCGCGAGAGGCTCTGAGATATGTGAGAAATACATCTATAAAATGTAATTCAGACTGCCTCGTCCCACCTTATGCTGTACCGCTTTGGCAAATGCTTTATCTGCGCCATTCGCCTTAATCGCATCTGAAAGTAATTCTTAAAAAAACGCCTGTCGCTAATTGTTCGTCATCACAGGTACTGTTTGCTATACGGCCACGACGCGCAACTGATTTCCAAAATTCATCTTTCTCCTGTTAGGATGGAACTTACGACTCCTGGTTTATTAGAACACTGCTCTACCGCTGAGCTAAAGAGGCGCGGCCTAGCGGTACTCTTGGGTACTTTGTCCTTACGGTCGTCTGCATCATCCGACTTCAGCTGACAACACTTCATATTACCAGCTAATATTTGCAGCTATGACGACCCATTACTGCTTGGCTACACATCTGACACGTAACCGATGTGCTCTCCAAACAACAACACTTGCATTTCAGAACATGTCTTTCACACATGTCTACAAAATCACCTTCACCTTCAAATACAGCTTCCTTGCGACTGACAGAGACGTAGGCAAAGTTTAAAGTTGCTATTTCCATTAAATCTCGTTAATCAGAAAAACGGTAATTTACACCTGCAGCGGAACAAAATGCCGTTCCGCCCAGCGTCTGGCTCGAACCCACGACCTTGGGATTAAGAGTCTGACGCTCTACCGACTGAGCTAGCCGGCTACCTCGGTGAATACCTGCCGGGTAGCACGTCACACAGTACTCGTTTGGGTTGGGTGGTCCCATACAGAATCTCTCCATGATGCCTAATGTTTTCCTAACGTCACACTCGTCACGTACTTCACTTTTATGTCATAATCATTTCTGAGAGGTAAAGAAATTGCATGACAAAATGCAGAGCTAGTGGCGTCAAAATTAACACACATACTTTATGTGACTCAAAAGCCGAACGAGTTACTTTCCGACGTTGTTTTAGATGTGCAAATGATAGTCAAAACTCGCTGTGTCGGCACTCTGCCGACCATTTCGCTAGTTAACACCGGTCTTGTTGTGTGTGTTTCAAGCTCAAGAGCATCTCCAAGCAAAAAATGGTCAACAGCAACATTCAGACGGTTTCGTACTGCTCAATTGCTACATTAAAACGGTATGTTTCTTTTTCAGAACTGGAAAAACACAAGCGTGACAGCATTCGAACCTGTAATCTTCAGATCCGAAGTCCGACGCCTTATCCATTAGGCCACACGGTCACTGACGACCAACATTTACATGTATACGACTCATCTCGAAACGCTCACACCCCTGAGGATTTGTGTTTTCGTTCTACACAGCCGCTGCCCCTTGCTCTTTCCCACCCATTCGTTACATTCAACCTCTGACGTGACCGACCAAATATAGACTGAGAGGATGGAACTTACGACCCCTGGTTTATTAGACCACTGCACTACCACTGAGCTAAAGAGGCGCGGCCTAGCGGTACTCTTGGGTACTTCGTCCTTACGGTCGTCTGCATCATCAGACTTTAGCTGACAACACTTCATATTACCGGCTAATATTTGCAGCTATGGCGACAAATTACTGCTTGGCTACACATCTGACACGTAACCGATGTGCTCTCCAAACAACAACACTTGCATTTCAGAACATGTCTTTCACACATGTCTACAAAATCACCTTCACCTTCAAATACAGTTTGCTTGCCACTGACAGAGACGTAGGCAAAGTTTAAAGTTGCTATTTCCATTAAATCTCGTTAATCAGAGAAACGGTAATTTACACCTGCAGCGGAACAAAATTCCGTTCCGCCCAGCGTCTGGCTCGAACCCACGACGCGGGGATTAAAAGTCTGACGCTGTACCGACTGAGCTAGCCGGCTATCTCGGTGAATACCTGCCGGGCAGCACGTCACACAGTACTCGTTTGGGTTGGGTGGTCCCATACAGAATCTCTCCATGATGCCTAATGTTTTCCTAACGTCACACTCGTCACGTACTTCACTTTTATGTCATAATCATTTCTGAGAGGTAAAGAAATTGCATGACAACATGCAGAGCTAGTGGCGTCAAAATTAACACACATACTTTATGTGACTCAAAAGCCGAACGAGTTACTTTCCGACGTTGTTTTAGATGTGCAAATGATAGTCAAAACTCGCTGTGTCGGCACTCTGCCGACCATTTCGCTAGTTAACACCGGTCTTGTTGTGTGTGTTTCAAGCTCAAGAGCATCTCCAAGCAAAAAATGGTCAACAGCAACATTCAGACGGTTTCGTACTGCTCAATTGCTACATTAAAACGTAATGTTTCTTTTTCAGAACTGGAAAAACACAAGCGTGACAGCATTCGAACCTGTAATCTTCAGATCCGAAGTCCGACGCCTTATCCATTATGCCACACGGTCACTGACGACCAACATTTACATGTATACGACTCATCTCGAAACGCTCACACCCCTGAGGATTTGTGTTTTCGTTCTAGACAGCCGCTGCCCCTTGCTCTTTCCCACCCATTCGTTACATTCAACCTCTGACGAGACCGACCAAATATAGACTGAGAAACAAGACCACACACTTTGTGCATTCGGATTCGAAGGCAGGGCGTCCCTCGCCTCATTTGCTACGATTGCCATTTGCTACTTCTGCAGAAGCGGCGGCGGCGGCGACGACGGCGACGACGACGACGACGAATATCGCGAGAGGCTCTGAGATATGTGAGAAATACATCTATAAAATGTAATTCAGACTGCCTCGTCCCACCTTATGCTGTACCGCTTTGGCAAATGCTTTATCTGCGCCATTCGCCTTAATCGCATCTGAGAGTAATTCTTAAAACAACGCCTGTCGTTAATTGTTCGTCACTACAGGTACTGTTTGCTATACGGCCACGACGCGCAACTGATTTCCAAAATTCATCTTTCTCCTGTGAGGATGGAACTTACGACCCCTGGTTTATTCGACCACTGCACTACCACTGAGCTAAAGAGGCGCGGCCTAGCGGTACTCTTGGGTACTTCGTCCTTACGGTCGTCTGCATCATCAGACTTTAGCTGACAACACTTCATATTACCGGCTAATATTTGCAGCTATGGCGACAAATTACTGCTTGGCTACACATCTGACACGTAACCGATGTGCTGTACAAACAACAACACTTGCATTTCAGAACACGTCTTTCACACATGTCTACAAAATCACCTTCACCTTCAAATACAGTTTCCTTGCGACTGACAGAGACGTAGGCAAAGTTTAAAGTTGCTATTTCCATTAAATCTCGTTAATCAGAAAAACGTTAATTTACACCTGCAGCGGAACAAAATTCCGTTCCGCCCAGCGTCTGGCTCGAACCCACGACCCTGGGATTAAGAGTCTGACGCTCTAACGACTGAGCTAGCCGGCTACCGCGGTGAATACCTGCCGGGTAGCACGTCACACAGTACTCGTTTGGTTTGGGTGGTCCCATACAGAAACTCTCCATGATGCCTAATGTTTTCCTAACGTCACACTCGTCACGTACTTCACTTTTATGTCATAATCATTTCTGAGAGGTAAAGAAATTGCATGACAACATGCAGAGCTAGTGGCATCAAAATTAACACACATACTTTATGTGACTCAAAAGCCGAACGAGTTACTTTCCGACGTTGTTTTAGATGTGCAAGTGATAGTCAAAACTCGCTGTGTCGGCACTCTGCCGACCATGTCGCTAGTTAACACCGGTCTTGTTGTGTGTGTTTCAAGCTCAAGAGCATCTCCAAGCAAAAAATGGTCAACAGCAACATTCAGACGGTTTCGTACTGCTCAATTGCTACATTAAAACGTTATGTTTCTTTTTCAGAACTGGAAAAACACAAGCGTGACAGCATTCGAACCTGTAATCTTCAGATCCGAAGTCCGACGCCTTACCACACGGTCACTGACGACCAACATTTACATGTATACGACTCATCTCGAAACGCTCACACCCCTGAGGATTTGTGTTTTCGTTCTACACTGCCGCTGCCTCTTGCTCTTTCCCACCCATTCGTTACATTCAACCTCTGACGAAACCGACCAAATATAGACTGAGAAACAAGACCACACACTTTGTGCATTCGGAATCGAAGGCAGGGCGTCCCTCGCCGCATTTGCTACGATTGCCATTTGCTACTTCTGCAGAAGCGGCGACGACGGCGACGACGTCGACGACGAATATCGCGAGAGGCTCTGAGATATGTGAGAAATACATCTATAAAATGTAATTCAGACTGCCTCGTCCCACCTTATGCTGTACCGCTTTGGCAAATGCTTTATCTGCGCCATTCGCCTTAATCGCATCTGAAAGTAATTCTTAAAAAAACGCCTGTCGCTAATTGTTCGTCATCACAGGTACTGTTTGCTATACGGCCACGACGCGCAACTGATTTCCAAAATTCATCTTTCTCCTGTTAGGATGGAACTTACGACTCCTGGTTTATTAGAACACTGCTCTACCGCTGAGCTAAAGAGGCGCGGCCTAGCGGTACTCTTGGGTACTTCGTCCTTACGGTCGTCTGCATCATCCGACGTCAGCTGACAACACTTCATATTACCAGCTAATATTTGCAGCTATGACGACCCATTACTGCTTGGCTACACATCTGACAGGTAACCGATGTGCTCTCCAAACAACAACACTTGCATTTCAGAACATGTCTTTCACACATGTCTACAAAATCACCTTCACCTTCAAATACAGTTTCCTTGCGACTGACAGAGACGTAGGCAAAGTTTAAAGTTGCTATTTCCATTAAATCTCGTTAATCAGAAAAACGGTAATTTACACCTGCAGCGGAACAAAATTCCGTTCCGCCCAGCGTCTGGCTCGAACCCACGACCCTGGGATTAAGAGTCTGACGCTCTACCGACTGAGCTAGCTGGCTACCTCGGTGAATACCTGCCGGGTAGCACGTCACACAGTACTCGTTTGGGTTGGGTGGTCCCATACAGAATCTCTCCATGATGCCTAATGTTTTCCTAACGTCACACTCGTCACGTACTTCACTTTTATGTCATAATCATTTCTGAGAGGTAAAGAAATTGCATGACAACATGCAGAGCTAGTGGCGTCAAAATTAACACACATACTTTATGTGACTCAAAAGCCGAACGAGTTACTTTCCGACGTTGTTTTAGATGTGCAAATGATAGTCAAAACTCGCTGTGTCGGCACTCTGCCGACCATTTCGCTAGTTAACACCGGTCTTGTTGTGTGTGTTTCAAGCTCAAGAGCATCTCCAAGCAAAAAATGGTCAACAGCAACATTCAGACGGTTTCGTACTGCTCAATTGCTACATTAAAACGTTATGTTTCTTTTTCAGAACTGGAAAAACACAAGCGTGACAGCATTCGAACCTGTAATCTTCAGATCCGAAGTCCGACGCCTTATCCATTAGGCCACACGGTCACTGACGACCAACATTTACATGTATACGACTCATCTCGAAACGCTCACACCCCTGAGGATTTGTGTTTTCGATCTACACAGCCGCTGCCCCTTGCTCTTTCCCACCCATTCGTTACATTCAACCTCTGACGAGACCGACCAAATATAGACTGAGAAACAAGACCACACACTTTGTGCATTCGGAATCGAAGGCAGGGCGTCCCTCGCCTCATTTGCTACGATTGCCATTTGCTACTTCTGCAGAAGCGGCGGCGGCGGCGACGACGGCGACGACGACGACGACGAATATCGCGAGAGGCTCTGAGATATGTGAGAAATACATCTATAAAATGTAATTCAGACTGCCTCGTCCCACCTTATGCTGTACTGCTTTGGCAAATGCTTTATCTGCGCTATTCGCCTTAATCGCATCTGAGAGTAATTCTTAAAACAACGCCTGTCGTTAATTGTCACTACAGGTACTGTTTGCTATACGGCCACGACGCGCAACTGATTTCCAAAATTCAACTTTCTCCTGTGAGGATGGAACTTACGACCCCTGGTTTATTAGACCACTGCACTACCACTGAGCTAAAGAGGCGCGGCCTAGCGGTACTCTTGGGTACTTCGTCCTTACGGTCGTCTGCATCATCAGACTTTAGCTGACAACACTTCATATTACCGGCTAATATTTGCAGCTATGGCGACAAATTACTGCTTGGCTACACATCTGACACGTAACCGATGTGCTGTACAAACAACAACACTTGCATTTCAGAACACGTCTTTCACACATGTCTACAAAATCACCTTCACCTTCAAATACAGTTTCCTTGCGACTGACAGAGACGTAGGCAAAGTTTAAAGTTGCTATTTCCATTAAATCTCGTTAATCAGAAAAACGTTAATTTACACCTGCAGCGGAACAAAATTCCGTTCCGCCCAGCGTCTGGCTCGAACCCACGACCCTGGGATTAAGAGTCTGACGCTGTAACGACTGAGCTAGCCGGCTACCTCGGTGAATACCTGCCGGGTAGCACATCACACAGTACTCGTTTGGGTTGGGTGGTCCCATACAGAAACTCTCCATGATGCCTAATGTTTTCCTAACGTCACACTCGTCACGTACTTCACTTTTATGTCATAATCATTTCTGAGAGGTAAAGAAATTGTATGACAACATGCAGAGCTAGTGGCATCAAAATTAACACACATACTTTATGTGACTCAAAAGCCGAACGAGTTACTTTCCGACGTTGTTTTAGATGTGCAAGTGATAGTCAAAACTCGCTGTGTCGGCACTCTGCCGACCATTTCGCTAGTTAACACCGGCCTTGTTGTGTGTGTTTCAAGCTCAAGAGCATCTCCAAGCAAAAAATGGTCAACAGCAACATTCAGACGGTTTCGTACTGCTCAATTGCTACATTAAAACGTTATGTTTCTTTTTCAGAACTGGAAAAACACAAGCGTGACAGCATTCGAACCTGTAATCTTCAGATCCGAAGTCCGACGCCTTACCACACGGTCACTGACGACCAACATTTACATGTATACGACTCATCTCGAAACGCTCACACCCCTGAGGATTTGTGTTTTCGTTCTACACAGCCGCTGCCCCTTGCTCTTTCCCACCCATTCGTTACATTCAACATCTGACGTGACCGACCAAATATAGACTGAGAAACAAGACCACACACTTTGTGCATTCGGAATCGAAGGCAGGGCGTCCCTCGCCGCATTTGCTACGATTGCCATTTGCTACTTCTGCAGAAGCGGCGGCGGCGGCGGCGACGACGACGACGACGACGACGACGACGACGAATATCGCGAGAGGCTCTGAGATATGTGAGAAATACATCTATAAAATGTAATTCAGACTGCCTCGTCCCACCTTATGCTGTACCGCTTTGGCAAATGCTTTATCTGCGCCATTTGCCTTAATCGCATCTGAGAGTAATTCTTAAAAAAACGCCTGTCACTAATTGTTCGTCATCACAGGTACTGTTTGCTATACGGCCACGACGCGCAACTAATTTCCAAAATTAATCTTTCTCCTGTGAGAATGAACTTACGACCCCTGGTTTATTAGACCACTGCTCTACCACTGAGCTAAAGAGGCGCGGCCTAGCGGTACTCTTGGGTACTTCGTCCTTACGGTCGTCTGCATCATCAGACTTTAGCTGACAACACTTCATATTACCGGCTAATATTTGCAGCAATGGCGACAAATTACTGCTTGGCTACACATCTGACACGTAACCGATGTGCTCTCCAAACAACAACACTTGCATTTCAGAACATGTCTTTCACACATGTCTACAAAATCACCTTCACCTTCAAATACAGTTTCCTTGCGACTGACAGAGACGTAGGCAAAGTTTAAAGTTGCTATTTCCATTAAATCTCGTTAATCAGAAAAACGGTAATTTACACCTGCAGCGGAACAAAATTCCGTTTCGCCCAGCGTCTGGCTCGAACCCACGACCCTGGGATGAAGAGTCTGACGCTCTACCGACTGAGCTAGCCGGCTACCTCGGTGAATACCTGCCGGGTAGCACGTCACACAGTACTCGTTTGGGTTGGGTGGTCCCATACAGAATCTCTCCATGATGCCTAATGTTTTCCTAACGTCACACTCGTCACGTACTTCACTTTTATGTCATAATCATTTCTGAGAGGTAAAGAAATTGCATGACAACATGCAGAGCTAGTGGCGTCAAAATTAACACACATACTTTATGTGACTCAAAAGCCGAACGAGTTACTTTCCGACGTTGTTTTAGATGTGCAAATGATAGTCAAAACTCGCTGTGTCGGCACTCTGCCGACCATTTCGCTAGTTAACACAGGTCTTGTTGTGTGTGTTTCAAGCTCAAGAGCATCTCCAAGCAAAAAATGGTCAACAGCAACATTCAGACGGTTTCGTACTGCTCAATTGCTACATTAAAACGTTATGTTTCTTTTTCAGAACTGGAAAAACACAAGCGTGACAGCATTCGAACCTGTAATCTTCAGATCCGAAGTCCGACGCTTTATCCATTAGGCCACACGGACACTGACGACCAACATTTACATGTATACGACTCATCTCGAAACGCTCACACCCCTGAGGATTTGTGTTTTCGTTCTAGACAGACGCTGCCCCTTGCTCTTTCCCACCCATTCGTTACATTCAACATCTGACGTGACCGACCAAATATAGACTGAGAAACAAGACCACACACTTTGTGCATTCGGAATCGAAGGCAGGGCGTCCCTCGCCGCATTTGCTACGATTGCCATTTGCTACTTCTGCAGAAGCGGCGGCGGCGGCGACGACGAAGTCGACGACGACGACGACGACGACGACGACGACGAAGACCGCGAGAGGATCTGAGATATGTGAGAAATACATCTATAAAATGTAATGCCTCGTCCCACCTGATGCTGTACCGCTTTGGTAAATGCTTTATCTGCGCCATTCGCCTTAATCACATCTGAGAGTAATTTTTAAAAAAACGCCTGTCGCTAATTGTTCGTCATCACAGATACTGTTTGCTATACGGCCACGACGCGCAACTGATTTCCAAAATTCATCTTTCTCCTGTTAGGATGGAACTTACGACTCCTGGTTTATTAGAACACTGCTCTACCGCTGAGCTAAAGAGGCGCGGCCTAGCGGTACTCTTGGGTACTTCGTCCTTACGGTCGTCTGCATCATCCGACTTCAGCTGTTAACACTTCATATTACCAGCTAATATTTGCAGCTATGACGACCCATTACTGCTTGGCTACACATCTGACACGTAACCGATGTGCTCTCCAAACAACAACACTTGCATTTCAGAACATGTCTTTCACACATGTCTACAAAATCACCTTCACCTTCAAATACAGCTTCCTTGCGACTGACAGAGACGTAGGCAAAGTTTAAAGTTGCTATTTCCATTAAATCTCGTTAATCAGAAAAACGGTAATTTACACCTGCAGCGGAACAAAATTCCGTTCCGCCCAGCGTCTGGCTCGAACCCACGACCGTGGGATTAAGAGTCTGACGCTCTACCGACTGAGCTAGCTGGCTACCTCGGTGAATACCTGCCGGGTAGCACGTCACACAGTACTCGTTTGGGTTGGATGGTCCCATACAGAATCTCTCCATGATGCCTAATGTTTTCCTAACGTCACACTCGTCACGTACTTCACTTTTATGTCATAATCATTTCTGAGAGGTAAAGAAATTGCATGACAACATGCAGAGCTAGTGGCGTCAAAATTAACACACATACTTTATGTGACTCAAAAGCCGAACGAGTTACTTTCCGACGTTGTTTTAGATGTGCAAATGATAGTCAAAACTCGCTGTGTCGGCACTCTGCCGACCATTTCGCTAGTTAACACCGGTCTTGTTGTGTGTGTTTCAAGCTCAAGAGCATCTCCAAGCAAAAAATGGTCAACAGCAACATTCAGACGGTTTCGTACTGCTCAATTGCTACATTAAAACGTAATGTTTCTTTTTCAGAACTGGAAAAACACAAGCGTGACAGCATTCGAACCTGTAATCTTCAGATCCGAAGTCCGACGCCTTATCCATTAGGCCACACGGTCACTGACGACCAACATTTACATGTATACGACTCATCTCGAAACGCTCACACCCCTGAGGATTTGTGTTTTCGTTCTACACAGCCGCTGCCCCTTGCTCTTTCCCACCCATTCGTTACATTCAACCTCTGACGAGACCGACCAAATATAGACTGAGAAACAAGACCACACACTTTGTGCATTCGGAATCGAAGGCAGGGCGTCCCTCGCCTCATTTGCTACGATTGCCATTTGCTACTTCTGCAGAAGCGGCGGCGGCGGCGACGACGGCGACGACGACGACGACGACGAATATCGCGAGAGGCTCTGAGATATGTGAGAAATACATCTATAAAATGTAATTCAGACTGCCTCGTCCCAACTTATGCTGTACCGCTTTGGCAAATGCTTTATCTGCGCCATTCGCCTTAATCGCATCTGAAAGTAATTCTTAAAAAAACGCCTGTCGCTAATTGTTCGTCATCACAGGTACTGTTTGCTATACGGCCACGACGCGCAACTGATTTCCAAAATTCATCTTTCTCCTGTTAGGATGGAACTTACGACTCCTGGTTTATTAGAACACTGCTCTACCGCTGAGCTAAAGAGGCGCGGCCTAGCGGTACTCTTGGGTACTTCGTCCTTACGGTCGTCTGCATCATCAGACTTTAGCTGACAACACTTCATATTACCGGCTAATATTTGCAGCTATGGCGACAAATTACTGCTTGGCTACACATCTGACACGTAACCGATGTGCTCTCCAAACAACAACACTTGCATTTCAGAACATGTCTTTCACACATGTCTACAAAATCACCTTCACCTTCAAATACAGCTTCCTTGCGACTGACAGAGACGTAGGCAAAGTTTAAAGTTGCTATTTCCATTAAATCTCGTTAATCAGAAAAACGGTAATTTACACCTGCAGCGGAACAAAATTCCGTTCCGCCCAGCGTCTGGCTCGAACCCACGACCCTGGGATTAAGAGTCTGACGCTCTAACGACTGAGCTAGCCGGCTACCTCGGTGAATACCTGCCGGGTAGCACGTCACACAGTACTCGTTTGGGTTGGGTGGTCCCATACAGAATCTCTCCATGATGCCTAATGTTTTCCTAACGTCACACTCGTCACGTACTTCACTTTTATGTCATAATCATTTCTGAGAGGTAAAGAAATTGCATGACAACATGCAGAGCTAGTGGCGTCAAAACTAACACACATACTTTATGTGACTCAAAAGCCGAACGAGTTACTTTCCGACGTTGTTTTAGATGTGCAAGTGATAGTCAAAACTCGCTGTGTCGGCACTCTGCCGACCATTTCGCTAGTTAACACCGGTCTTGTTGTGTGTGTTTCAAGCTCAAGAGCATCTCCAAGCAAAAAATGGTCAACAGCAACATTCAGACGGTTTCGTACTGCTCAATTGCTACATTAAAACGTTATGTTTCTTTTTCAGAACTGGAAAAACACAAGTGTGACAGCATTCGAACCTGTAATCTTCAGATCCGAAGTCCGACGCCTTACCACACGGTCACTGACGACCAACATTTACATGTATACGACTCATCTCGAAACGCTCACACCCCTGAGGATTTGTGTTTTCGTTCTAGACAGACGCTGCCCCTTGCTCTTTCCCACCCATTCGTTACATTCAACCTCTGACGAGACCGACCAAATATAGACTGAGAAACAAGACCACACACTTTGTGCATTCGGAATCGAAGGCAGGGCGTCCCTCGCCGCATTTGCTACGATTGCCATTTGCTACTTCTGCAGAAGCGGCGGCGGCGGCGGCGACGACGACGACGACGACGACGACGACGACGACGACGACGAATATCGCGAGAGGCTCTGAGATATGTGAGAAATACATCTATAAAATGTAATTCAGACTGCCTCGTCCCACCTTATGCTGTACCGCTTTGGCAAATGCTTTATCTGCGCCATTTGCCTTAATCGCATCTGAGAGTAATTCTTAAAAAAACGCCTGTCACTAATTGTTCGTCATCACAGGTACTGTTTGCTATACGGCCACGACGCGCAACTAATTTCCAAAATTAATCTTTCTCCTGTGAGAATGAACTTACGACCCCTGGTTTATTAGACCACTGCTCTACCACTGAGCTAAAGAGGCGCGGCCTAGCGGTACTCTTGGGTACTTCGTCCTTACGGTCGTCTGCATCATCAGACTTTAGCTGACAACACTTCATATTACCGGCTAATATTTGCAGCAATGGCGACAAATTACTGCTTGGCTACACATCTGACACGTAACCGATGTGCTCTCCAAACAACAACACTTGCATTTCAGAACATGTCTTTCACACATGTCTACAAAATCACCTTCACCTTCAAATACAGTTTCCTTGCGACTGACAGAGACGTAGGCAAAGTTTAAAGTTGCTATTTCCATTAAATCTCGTTAATCAGAAAAACGGTAATTTACACCTGCAGCGGAACAAAATTCCGTTTCGCCCAGCGTCTGGCTCGAACCCACGACCCTGGGATTAAGAGTCTGACACTCTACCGACTGAGCTAGCCGGCTACCTCGGTGAATACCTGCCGGGTAGCACGTCACACAGTACTCGTTTGGGTTGGGTGGTCCCATACAGAATCTCTCCATGATGCCTAATGTTTTCCTAACGTCACACTCGTCACGTACTTCACTTTTATGTCATAATCATTTCTGAGAGGTAAAGAAATTGCATGACAACATGCAGAGCTAGTGGCGTCAAAATTAACACACATACTTTATGTGACTCAAAAGCCGAACGAGTTACTTTCCGACGTTGTTTTAGATGTGCAAATGATAGTCAAAACTCGCTGTGTCGGCACTCTGCCGACCATTTCGCTAGTTAACACCGGTCTTGTTGTGTGTGTTTCAAGCTCAAGAGCATCTCCAAGCAAAAAATGGTCAACAGCAACATTCAGACGGTTTCGTACTGCTCAATTGCTACATTAAAACGTTATGTTTCTTTTTCAGAACTGGAAAAACACAAGCGTGACAGCATTCGAACCTGTAATCTTCAGATCCGAAGTCCGACGCCTTATCCATTAGGCCACACGGTCACTGACGACCAAAATTTACATGTATACGACTCATCTCGAAACGCTCACACCCCTGAGGATTTGTGTTTTCGTTCTACACAGCCGCTGCCCCTTGCTCTTTCCCACCCATTCGTTACATTCAACATCTGACGTGACCGACCAAATATAGACTGAGAAACAAGACCACACACTTTGTGCATTCGGAATCGAAGGCAGGGCGTCCCTCGCCGCATTTGCTACGATTGCCATTTGCTACTTCTGCAGAAGCGGCGGCGGCGGCGACGACGACGACGACGACGACAACGACGACGACGAATATCGCGAGAGGCTCTGAGATATGTGAGAAATACATCTATAAAATGTAATTCAGACTGCCTCGTCCCACCTTATGCTGTACCGCTTTGGCAAATGCTTTATCTGCGCCATTTGCCTTAATCGCATCTGAGAGTAATTCTTAAAAAAACGCCTGTCACTAATTGTTCGTCATCACAGGTACTGTTTGCTATACGGCCACGACGCGCAACTAATTTCCAAAATTAATCTTTCTCCTGTGAGAATGAACTTACGACCCCTGGTTTATTAGACCACTGCTCTACCACTGAGCTAAAGAGGCGCGGCCTAGCGGTACTCTTGGGTACTTCGTCCTTACGGTCGTCTGCAGCATCAGACTTTAGCTGACAACACTTCATATTACCGGCTAATATTTGCAGCAATGGCGACAAATTACTGCTTGGCTACACATCTGACACGTAACCGATGTGCTCTCCAAACAACAACACTTGCATTTCAGAACATGTCTTTCACACATGTCTACAAAATCACCTTCACCTTCAAATACAGCTTCCTTGCGACTGACAGAGACGTAGGCAAAGTTTAAAGTTGCTATTTCCATTAAATCTCGTTAATCAGAAAAACGGTAATTTACACCTGCAGCGGAACAAAATTCCGTTTCGCCCAGCGTCTGGCTCGAACCCACGACCCTGGGATTAAGAGTCTGACGCTCTACCGACTGAGCTAGCCGGCTACCTCGGTGAGTACCTGCCGGGTAGCACGTCACACAGTACTCGTTTGGGTTGGGTGGTCCCATACAGAATCTCTCCATGATGCCTAATGTTTTCCTAACGTCACACTCGTCACGTACTTCACTTTTATGTCATAATCATTTCTGAGAGGTAAAGAAATTGCATGACAACATGCAGAGCTAGTGGCGTCAAAATTAACACACATACTTTATGTGACTCAAAAGCCGAACGAGTTACTTTCCGACGTTGTTTTAGATGTGCAAATGATAGTCAAAACTCGCTGTGTCGGCACTCTGCCGACCATTTCGCTAGTTAACACAGGTCTTGTTGTGTGTGTTTCAAGCTCAAGAGCATCTCCAAGCAAAAAATGGTCAACAGCAACATTCAGACGGTTTCGTACTGCTCAATTGCTACATTAAAACGTTATGTTTCTTTTTCAGAACTGGAAAAACACAAGCGTGACAGCATTCGAACCTGTAATCTTCAGATCCGAAGTCCGACGCCTTATCCATTAGGCCACACGGTCACTGACGACCAACATTTACATGTATACGACTCATCTCGAAACGCTCACACCCCTGAGGATTTGTGTTTTCGTTCTAGACAGACGCTGCCCCTTGCTCTTTCCCACCCATTCGTTACATTCAACCTCTGACGAGACCGACCAAATATAGACTGAGAAACAAGACCACACACTTTGTGCATTCGGAATCGAAGGCAGGGCGTCCCTCGCCGCATTTGCTACGATTGCCATTTGCTACTTCTGCAGAAGTGGCGGCGGCGGCGACGACGGCGACGACGACGACGACGAATATCGCGAGAGGCTCTGAGATATGTGAGAAATACATCTATAAAATGTAATTCAGACTGCCTCGTCCCACCTTATGCTGTACCGCTTTGGCAAATGCTTTATCTGCGCCATTCGCCTTAATCGCATCTGAAAGTAATTCTTAAAAAAACGCCTGTCGCTAATTGTTCGTCATCACAGGTACTGTTTGCTATACGGCCACGACGCGCAACTGATTTCCAAAATTCATCTTTCTCCTGTTAGGATGGAACTTACGACTCCTGGTTTATTAGAACACTGCTCTACCGCTGAGCTAAAGAGGCGCGGCCTAGCGGTACTCTTGGGTACTTCGTCCTTACGGTCGTCTGCATCATCCGACTTCAGCTGACAACACTTCATATTACCAGCTAATATTTGCAGCTATGACGACCCATTACTGCTTGGCTACACATCTGACACGTAACCGATGTGCTCTCCAAACAACAACACTTGCATTTCAGAACATGTCTTTCACACATGTCTACAAAATCACCTTCACCTTCAAATACAGCTTCCTTGCGACTGACAGAGACGTAGGCAAAGTTTAAAGTTGCTATTTCCATTAAATCTCGTTAATCAGAAAAACGGTAATTTACACCTGCAGCGGAACAAAATGCCGTTCCGCCCAGCGTCTGGCTCGAACCCACGACCCTGGGATTAAGAGTCTGACGCTCTACCGACTGAGCTAGCCGGCTACCTCGGTGAATACCTGCCGGGTAGCACGTCACACAGTACTCGTTTGGGTTGGGTGGTCCCATACAGAATCTCTCCATGATGCCTAATGTTTTCCTAACGTCACACTCGTCACGTACTTCACTTTTATGTCATAATCATTTCTGAGAGGTAAAGAAATTGCATGACAACATGCAGAGCTAGTGGCGTCAAAATTAACACACATACTTTATGTGACTCAAAAGCCGAACGAGTTACTTTCCGACGTTGTTTTAGATGTGCAAATGATAGTCAAAACTCGCTGTGTCGGCACTCTGCCGACCATTTCGCTAGTTAACACCGGTCTTGTTGTGTGTGTTTCAAACTCAAGAGCATCTCCAAGCAAAAAATGGTCAACAGCAACATTCAGACGGTTTCGTACTGCTCAATTGCTACATTAAAACGTTATGTTTCTTTTTCAGAACTGGAAAAACACAAGTGTGACAGCATTCGAACCTGTAATCTTCAGATCCGAAGTCCGACGCTTTATCCATTAGGCCACACGGTCACTGACGACCAACATTTACATGTATACAACTCATCTCGAAACGCTCACACCCCTGAGGATTTGTGTTTTCGTTCTACACAGCCGCTGCCCCTTGCTCTTTCCCACCCATTCGTTACATTCAACATCTGACGTGACCGACCAAATATAGACTGAGAAACAAGACCACACATTTTGTGCATTCGGAATCGAAGGCAGGGCGTCCCTCGCCTCATTTGCTACGATTGCCATTTGCTACTTCTGCAGAAGCGGCGGCGGCGGCGACGACGAAGTCGACGACGACGACGACGACGACGACGACGACGAAGACCGCGAGAGGATCTGAGATATGTGAGAAATACATCTATAAAATGTAATGCCTCGTCCCACCTTATGCTGTACCGCTTTGGTAAATGCTTTATCTGCGCCATTCGCCTTAATCACATCTGAGAGTAATTTTTAAAAAAACGCCTGTCGCTAATTGTTCGTCATCACAGATACTGTTTGCTATACGGCCACGACGCGCAACTGATTTCCAAAATTCATCTTTCTCCTGTTAGGATGGAACTTACGACTCCTGGTTTATTAGAACACTGCTCTACCGCTGAGCTAAAGAGGCGCGGCCTAGCGGTACTCTTGGGTACTTCGTCCTTACGGTCGTCTGCATCATCCGACTTCAGCTGTTAACACTTCATATTACCAGCTAATATTTGCAGCTATGACGACCCATTACTGCTTGGCTACACATCTGACACGTAACCGATGTGCTCTCCAAACAACAACACTTGCATTTCAGAACATGTCTTTCACACATGTCTACAAAATCACCTTCACCTTCAAATACAGCTTCCTTGCGACTGACAGAGACGTAGGCAAAGTTTAAAGTTGCTATTTCCATTAAATCTCGTTAATCAGAAAAACGGTAATTTACACCTGCAGCGGAACAAAATTCCATTCCGCCCAGCGTCTGGCTCGAACCCACGACCCTGGGATTAAGAGCCTGACGCTCTACCGACTGAGCTAGCTGGCTACCTCGGTGAATACCTGCCGGGTAGCACGTCACACAGTACTCGTTTGGGTTGGGTGGTCCCATACAGAATCTCTCCATGATGCCTAATGTTTTCCTAACGTCACACTCGTCACGTACTTCACTTTTATGTCATAATCATTTCTGAGAGGTAAAGAAATTGCATGACAACATGCAGAGCTAGTGGCGTCAAAATTAACACACATACTTTATGTGACTCAAAAGCCGAACGAGTTACTTTCCGACGTTGTTTTAGATGTGCAAATGATAGTCAAAACTCGCTGTGTCGGCACTCTGCCGACCATTTCGCTAGTTAACACCGGTCTTGTTGTGTGTGTTTCAAGCTCAAGAGCATCTCCAAGCAAAAAATGGTCAACAGCAACATTCAGACGGTTTCGTACTGCTCAATTGCTACATTAAAACGTAATGTTTCTTTTTCAGAACTGGAAAAACACAAGCGTGACAGCATTCGAACCTGTAATCTTCAGATCCGAAGTCCGACGCCTTATCCATTAGGCCACACGGTCACTGACGACCAACATTTACATGTATACGACTCATCTCGAAACGCTCACACCCCTGAGGATTTGTGTTTTCGTTCTACACAGCCGCTGCCCCTTGCTCTTTCCCACCCATTCGTTACATTCAACCTCTGACGAGACCGACCAAATATAGACTGAGAAACAAGACCACACACTTTGTGCATTCGGAATCGAAGGCAGGGCGTCCCTCGCCTCATTTGCTACGATTGCCATTTGCTACTTCTGCAGAAGCGGCGGCGGCGGCGACGACGGCGACGACGACGACGACGAATATCGCGAGAGGCTCTGAGATATGTGAGAAATACATCTATAAAATGTAATTCAGACTGCCTCGTCCCAACTTATGCTGTACCGCTTTGGCAAATGCTTTATCTGCGCCATTTGCCTTAATCGCATCTGAGAGTAATTCTTAAAAAAACGCCTGTCACTAATTGTTCGTCATCACAGGTACTGTTTGCTATACGGCCACGACGCGCAACTAATTTCCAAAATTAATCTTTCTCCTGTGAGAATGAACTTACGACCCCTGGTTTATTAGACCACTGCTCTACCACTGAGCTAAAGAGGCGCGGCCTAGCGGTACTCTTGGGTACTTCGTCCTTACGGTCGTCTGCATCATCAGACTTTAGCTGACAACACTTCATATTACCGGCTAATATTTGCAGCAATGGCGACAAATTACTGCTTGGCTACACATCTGACACGTAACCGATGTGCTCTCCAAACAACAACACTTGCATTTTAGAACATGTCTTTCACACATGTCTACAAAATCACCTTCACCTTCAAATACAGCTTCCTTGCGACTGACAGAGACGTAGGCAAAGTTTAAAGTTGCTATTTCCATTAAATCTCGTTAATCAGAAAAACGGTAATTTACACCTGCAGCGGAACAAAATTCCGTTTCGCCCAGCGTCTGGCTCGAACCCACGACCCTGGGATTAAGAGTCTGACGCTCTACCGACTGAGCTAGCCGGCTACCTCGGTGAATACCTGCCGGGTAGCACGTCACACAGTACTCGTTTGGGTTGGGTGGTCCCATACAGAATCTCTCCATGATGCCTAATGTTTTCCTAACGTCACACTCGTCACGTACTTCACTTTTATGTCATAATCATTTCTGAGAGGTAAAGAAATTGCATGACAACATGCAGAGCTAGTGGCGTCAAAATTAACACACATACTTTATGTGACTCAAAAGCCGAACGAGTTACTTTCCGACGTTGTTTTAGATGTGCAAATGATAGTCAAAACTCGCTGTGTCGGCACTCTGCCGACCATTTCGCTAGTTAACACAGGTCTTGTTGTGTGTGTTTCAAGCTCAAGAGCATCTCCAAGCAAAAAATGGTCAACAGCAACATTCAGACGGTTTCGTACTGCTCAATTGCTACATTAAAACGTTATGTTTCTTTTTCAGAACTGGAGACACACAAGCGTGACAGCATTCGAACCTGTAATCTTCACATCCGAAGTCCGAAGCCTTATCCATTAGGCCACACGGTCACTGACGACCAACATTTACATGTATACGACTCATCTCGAAACGCTCACACCCCTGAGGATTTGTGTTTTCGTTCTAGACAGACGCTGCCCCTTGCTCTTTCCCACCCATTCGTTACATTCAACCTCTGACGAGACCGACCAAATATAGACTGAGAAACAAGACCACACACTTTGTGCATTCGGAATCGAAGGCAGGGCGTCCCTCGCCGCATTTGCTACGATTGCCATTTGCTACTTCTGCAGAAGTGGCGGCGGCGGCGACGACGGCGACGACGACGACGACGAATATCGCGAGAGGCTCTGAGATATGTGAGAAATACATCTATAAAATGTAATTCAGACTGCCTCGTCCCACCTTATGCTGTACCGCTTCGGCAAATGCTTTATCTGCGCCATTCGCCTTAATCGCATCTGAAAGTAATTCTTAAAAAAACGCCTGTCGCTAATTGTTCGTCATCACAGGTACTGTTTGCTATACGGCCACGACGCGCAACTGATTTCCAAAATTCATCTTTCTCCTGTTAGGATGGAACTTACGACTCCTGGTTTATTAGAACACTGCTCTACCGCTGAGCTAAAGAGGCGCGGCCTAGCGGTACTCTTGGGTACTTCGTCCTTACGGTCGTCTGCATCATCCGACTTCAGCTGACAACACTTCATATTACCAGCTAATATTTGCAGCTATGACGACCCATTACTGCTTGGCTACACATCTGACACGTAACCGATGTGCTCTCCAAACAACAACACTTGCATTTCAGAACATGTCTTTCACACATGTCTACAAAATCACCTTCACCTTCAAATACAGCTTCCTTGCGACTGACAGAGACGTAGGCAAAGTTTAAAGTTGCTATTTCCATTAAATCTCGTTAATCAGAAAAACGGTAATTTACACCTGCAGCGGAACAAAATGCCGTTCCGCCCAGCGTCTGGCTCGAACCCACGACCCTGGGATTAAGAGTCTGACGCTCTACCGACTGAGCTAGCCGGCTACCTCGGTGAATACCTGCCGGGTAGCACGTCACACAGTACTCGTTTGGGTTGGGTGGTCCCATACAGAATCTCTCCATGATGCCTAATGTTTTCCTAACGTCACACTCGTCACGTACTTCACTTTTATGTCATAATCATTTCTGAGAGGTAAAGAAATTGCATGACAACATGCAGAGCTAGTGGCGTCAAAATTAACACACATACTTTATGTGACTCAAAAGCCGAACGAGTTACTTTCCGACGTTGTTTTAGATGTGCAAATGATAGTCAAAACTCGCTGTGTCGGCACTCTGCCGACCATTTCGCTAGTTAACACCGGTCTTGTTGTGTGTGTTTCAAACTCAAGAGCATCTCCAAGCAAAAAATGGTCAACAGCAACATTCAGACGGTTTCGTACTGCTCAATTGCTACATTAAAACGTTATGTTTCTTTTTCAGAACTGGAAAAACACAAGCGTGACAGCATTCGAACCTGTAATCTTCAGATCCGAAGTCCGACGCTTTATCCATTAGGCCACACGGTCACTGACGACCAACATTTACATGTATACGACTCATCTCGAAACGCTCACACCCCTGAGGATTTGTGTTTTCGTTCTACACAGCCGCTGCCCCTTGCTCTTTCCCACCCATTCGTTACATTCAACATCTGACGTGACCGACCAAATATAGACTGAGAAACAAGACCACACACTTTGTGCATTCGGAATCGAAGGCAGGGCGTCCCTCGCCGCATTTGCTACGATTGCCATTTGCTACTTCTGCAGAAGCGGCGGCGGCGGCGACGACGAAGTCGACGACGACGACGACGAAGACCGCGAGAGGATCTGAGATATGTGAGAAATACATCTATAAAATGTAATGCCTCGTCCCACCTTATGCTGTACCGCTTTGGTAAATGCTTTATCTGCGCCATTCGCCTTAATCACATCTGAGAGTAATTTTTAAAAAAACGCCTGTCGCTAATTGTTCGTCATCACAGATACTGTTTGCTATACGGCCACGACGCGCAACTGATTTCCAAAATTCATCTTTCTCCTGTTAGGATGGAACTTACGACTCCTGGTTTATTAGAACACTGCTCTACCGCTGAGCTAAAGAGGCGCGGCCTAGCGGTACTCTTGGGTACTTCGTCCTTACGGTCGTCTGCATCATCCGACTTCAGCTGTTAACACTTCATATTACCAGCTAATATTTGCAGCTATGACGACCCATTACTGCTTGGCTACACATCTGACACGTAACCGATGTGCTCTCCAAACAACAACACTTGCATTTCAGAACATGTCTTTCACACATGTCTACAAAATCACCTTCACCTTCAAATACAGCTTCCTTGCGACTGACAGAGACGTAGGCAAAGTTTAAAGTTGCTATTTCCATTAAATCTCGTTAATCAGAAAAACGGTAATTTACACCTGCAGCGGAACAAAATTCCGTTCCGCCCAGCGTCTGGCTCGAACCCACGACCGTGGGATTAAGAGTCTGACGCTCTACCGACTGAGCTAGCTGGCTACCTCGGTGAATACCTGCCGGGTAGCACGTCACACAGTACTCGTTTGGGTTGGGTGGTCCCATACAGAATCTCTCCATGATGCCTAATGTTTTCCTAACGTCACACTCGTCACGTACTTCACTTTTATGTCATAATCATTTCTGAGAGGTAAAGAAATTGCATGACAACATGCAGAGCTAGTGGCGTCAAAATTAACACACATACTTTATGTGACTCAAAAGCCGAACGAGTTACTTTCCGACGTTGTTTTAGATGTGCAAATGATAGTCAAAACTCGCTGTGTCGGCACTCTGCCGACCATTTCGCTAGTTAACACCGGTCTTGTTGTGTGTGTTTCAAGCTCAAGAGCATCTCCAAGCAAAAAATGGTCAACAGCAACATTCAGACGGTTTCGTACTGCTCAATTGCTACATTAAAACGTAATGTTTCTTTTTCAGAACTGGAAAAACACAAGCGTGACAGCATTCGAACCTGTAATCTTCAGATCCGAAGTCCGACGCCTTATCCATTAGGCCACACGGTCACTGACGACCAACATTTACATGTATACGACTCATCTCGAAACGCTCACACCCCTGAGGATTTGTGTTTTCGTTCTACACAGCCGCTGCCCCTTGCTCTTTCCCACCCATTCGTTACATTCAACCTCTGACGAGACCGACCAAATATAGACTGAGAAACAAGACCACACACTTTGTGCATTCGGAATCGAAGGCAGGGCGTCCCTCGCCTCATTTGCTACGATTGCCATTTGCTACTTCTGCAGAAGCGGCGGCGGCGGCGACGACGGCGACGACGACGACGACGAATATCGCGAGAGGCTCTGAGATATGTGAGAAATACATCTATAAAATGTAATTCAGACTGCCTCGTCCCACCTTATGCTGTACCGCTTTGGCAAATGCTTTATCTGCGCCATTCGCCTTAATCGCATCTGAAAGTAATTCTTAAAAAAACGCCTGTCGCTAATTGTTCGTCATCACAGGTACTGTTTGCTATACGGCCACGACGCGCAACTGATTTCCAAAATTCATCTTTCTCCTGTTAGGATGGAACTTACGACTCCTGGTTTATTAGAACACTGCTCTACCGCTGAGCTAAAGAGGCGCGGCCTAGCGGTACTCTTGGGTACTTCGTCCTTACGGTCGTCTGCATCATCAGACTTTAGCTGACAACACTTCATATTACCGGCTAATATTTGCAGCTATGGCGACAAATTACTGCTTGGCTACACATCTGACACGTAACCGATGTGCTCTCCAAACAACAACACTTGCATTTCAGAACATGTCTTTCACACATGTCTACAAAATCACCTTCACCTTCAAATACAGTTTCCTTGCGACTGACAGAGACGTAGGCAAAGTTTAAAGTTGCTATTTCCATTAAATCTCGTTAATCAGAAAAACGGTAATTTACACCTGCAGCGGAACAAAATGCCGTTCCGCCCAGCGTCTGGCTCGAACCCACGACCCTGGGATTAAGAGTCTGACGCTCTACCGACTGAGCTAGCCGGCTACCTCGGTGAATACCTGCCGGGTAGCACGTCACACAGTACTCGTTTGGGTTGGGTGGTCCCATACAGAATCTCTCCATGATGCCTAATGTTTTCCTAACGTCACACTCGTCACGTACTTCACTTTTATGTCATAATCATTTCTGAGAGGTAAAGGAATTGCATGACAACATGCAGAGCTAGTGGCGTCAAAATTAACACACATACTTTATGTGACTCAAAAGCCGAACGAGTTACTTTCCGACGTTGTTTTAGATGTGCAAGTGATAGTCAAAACTCGCTGTGTCGGCACTCTGCCGACCATTTCGCTAGTTAACACCGGTCTTGTTGTGTGTGTTTCAAGCTCAAGAGCATCTCCAAGCAAAAAATGGTCAACAGCAACATTCAGACGGTTTCGTACTGCTCAATTGCTACATTAAAACGTTATGTTTCTTTTTCAGAACTGGAAAAACACAAGTGTGACAGCATTCGAACCTGTAATCTTCAGATCCGAAGTCCGACGCCTTACCACACGGTCACTGACGACCAACATTTACATGTATACGACTCATCTCGAAACGCTCACACCCCTGAGGATTTGTGTTTTCGTTCTAGACAGACGCTGCCCCTTGCTCTTTCCCACCCATTCGTTACATTCAACCTCTGACGAGACCGACCAAATATAGACTGAGAAACAAGACCACACACTTTGTGCATTCGGAATCGAAGGCAGGGCGTCCCTCGCCGCATTTGCTACGATTGCCATTTGCTACTTCTGCAGAAGCGGTGGCGGCGGCGACGACGACGACGACGACGACGACGAATATCGCGAGAGGCTCTGAGATATGTGAGAAATACATCTATAAAATGTAATTCAGACTGCCTCGTCCCACCTTATGCTGTACCGCTTTGGCAAATGCTTTATCTGCGCCATTCGCCTTAATCGCATCTGAGAGTGATTCTTAAAAAAACGCCTGTCACTAATTGTTCGTCATCACAGGTACTGTTTGCTATACGGCCACGACGCGCAACTGATTTCCAAAATTCATCTTTCTCCTGTTAGGATGGAACTTACGACTCCTGGTTTATTAGAACACTGCTCTACCGCTGAGCTAAAGAGGCGCGGCCTAGCGGTACTTTTGGGTACTTCGTCCTTACGGTCGTCTCCATCATCCGACTTCAGCTGACAACACTTCATATTACCAGCTAATATTTGCAGCTATGACGACCCATTACTGCTTGGCTACACATCTGACACGTATCCGATGCGCTATCCAAACAACAACACTTGCATTTCAGAACATGTCTTTCACACATGTCTACAAATTCACCTTCACCTTCAAATACAGCATCCTTGCGACTGACAGAGACGTAGGCAAAGTTTAAAGTTGCTATTTCCATTAAATCTCGTTAATCAGAAAAACGGTAATTTACACCTGCAGCGGAACAAAATTCCGTTCCGCCCAGCGTCTGGCTCGAACCCACGACCCTGGGATTATGAGTCTGACGCTCTACCGACTGAGCTAGCCGGCTACCTCGGTGAATACCTGCCGGGTAGCACGTCACACAGTACTCGTTTGGGTTGGGTGGTCCCATACAGAATCTCTCCATGATGCCTAATGTTTTCCTAACGTCACACTCGTCACGTACTTCACTTTTATGTCATAATCATTTCTGAGAGGTAAAGAAATTGCATGACAACATGCAGAGCTAGTGGCGTCAAAATTAACACACATACTTTATGTGACTCAAAAGCCGAACGAGTTACTTTCCGACGTTGTTTTAGATGTGCAAGTGATAGTCAAAACTCGCTGTGTCGGCACTCTGCCGACCATTTCGCTAGTTAACACCGGTCTTGTTGAGTGTGTTTCAAGCTCAGGAGCAACTCCAAGCAAAAAATGGTGAACAGCAACATTCAGACGGTTTCGTACTGCTCAATTGCTACATTAAAACGTTATGTTTCTTTTTCAGAACTGGAAAAACACAAGCGTGACAGCATTCGAACCTGTAATCTTCAGATCCGAAGTCCGACGCCTTATCCATTAGGCCACACGGTCACTGACGACCAACATTTACATGTATACGACTCATCTCGAAACGCTCACACCCCTGAGGATTTGTGTTTTCGTTCTAGACAGACGCTGCCCCTTGCTCTTTCCCACCCATTCGTTACATTCAACCTCTGACGTGACCGACCAAATATAGACTGAGAAACAAGACCACACACTTTGTGCATTCGGAATCGAAGGCAGGGCTACCCTCGCCGCATTTGCTACGATTGCCATTTGCTACTTCTGCAGAAGCGGCGGCGGCGGCGACGACGACGGCGACGACGACGAATATCGCGAGAGGCTCTGAGATATGTGAGAAATAGATCTATAAAATGTAATTCAGACTGCCTCGTCCCACCTTATGCTGTACCGCTTTGGCAAATGCTTTATCTGCGCCATTTGCCTTAATCGCATCTGAGAGTAATTCTTAAAAAAACGCCTGTCGCTAATTGTTCGTCATCACAGGTACTGTTTGCTATACGGCCACGACGCGCAACTGATTTCCAAAATTCATCTTTCTCCTGTGAGGATGGAACTTACGACCCCTGGTTTATTAGACCAGTGCTCTACCACTGAGCTAAAGAGGCGCGGCCTAGCGGTACTCTTGGGTACTTCGTCCTTACGGTCGTCTGCATCATCAGACTTTAGCTGACAACACTTCATATTACCGGCTAATATTTGCAGCTATGGCGACAAATTATTGCTTGGCTACACATCTGACACGTAACCGATGTGCTCTCCAAACAACAACACTTGCATTTCAGAACATGTCTTTCACACATGTCTACAAAATCACCTTCACCTTCAAATACAGCTTCCTTGCGACTGACAGAGATGTAGGCAAAGTTTAAAGTTGCTATTTCCATTAAATCTCGTTAATCAGAAAAACGGTAATTTACACCTGCAGCGGAACAAAATTCCGTTCCGCCCAGCGTCTGGCTCGAACCCACGACCCTGGGATTAAGAGTCTGACGCTCTACCGACTGAGCTAGCCGGCTACCTCGGTGAATACATACCGGGTAGCACGTCACACAGTACTCGTTTGGGTTGGGTGGTCCCATACAGAATCTCTCCATGATGCCTAATGTTTTCCTAACGTCACACTCGTCACGTACTTCACTTTTATGTCATAATCATTTCTGAGAGGTAAAGAAATTGCATGACAACATGCAGAGCTAGTGGCGTCAAAATTAACGCACATACTTTATGTGACTCAAAAGCCGAACGAGTTACTTTCCGACATTGTTTTAGATGTGCAAGTGATAGTCAAAACTCGCTGTGTCGGCACTCTGCCGACTTTTTCGCTAGTTAACACCGGTCTTGTTGTGTGTGTTTCAAGCTCAAGAGCATCTCCAAGCAAAAAATGGTCAACAGCAACATTCAGACGGTTTCGTACTGCTCAATTGCTACATTAAAACGTTATGTTTCTTTTTCAGAACTGGAAAAACACAAGCGTGACAGCATTCGAACCTGTAATCTTCAGATCCGAAGTCCTACGCCTTATCCATTAGGCTACACGGTCACTGACGACCAACATTTACATGTATACGACTCATCTCGAAACGCTCACACCCCTGAGGATTTGCGTTTTCGTTCTACACAGCCGCTGCCCCTTGCTGTTTCCCACCCATTCGTTACATTCAACCTCTGACGTGACCGACCAAATATAGACTGAGAAACAAGACCACACACTTTGTGCATTCGGAATCGAAGGCAGGGCGTCCCTCGCCGCATTTGCTACGATTGCCAATTGCTACTTCTGCAGAAGCGGCGGCGGCGTCGACGACGACGACGACGACGACGACGACGACGAATATCGCGAGAGGCTCTGAGATATGTGAGGAATACATCTATAAAATGTAATTCAGACTGCCCCGTCCCACCTTATGCTGTACCGCTTTGGCAAATGCTTTATCTGCGCCATTTGCCTTAATCGCATCTGAGAGTAATTCTTAAAAAAACGCCTGTCGCTAATTGTTCGTCATCACAGGTACTGTTTGCTATACGGCCACGACGCGCAACTGATTTCCAAAATTCATCTTTCTCCTGTGAGGATGGAACTTACGACCCCTGGTTTATTAGACCAGTGCTCTACCACTGAGCTAAAGAGGCGCGGAATAGCGGTACTCTTGGGTACTTCGTCCTTACGGTCGTCTGCATCATCAGACTTTAGCTGACAACACTTCATATTACCGGCTAATATTTGCAGCTATGGCGACAAATTACTGCTTGGCTACACATCTGACACGTAACCGATGTGCTCTCCAAACAACAACACTAGCATTTCAGAACATGTCTCTCACACATGTCTACAAAATCACCTTCACCTTCAAATACAGCTTCCTTGCGACTGACAGAGACGTAGGCAAAGTTTAAAGTTGCTATTTCCATTAAATCTCGTTAATCAGAAAAACGGTAATTTACACTTGCAGCGGAACAAAATTCCGTTCCGCCCAGCGTCTTGCTCGAACCCACGACCCTGGGATTAAGAGTCTGGCGCTCTACCGACTGAGCTAGCCGGCTACCTCGGTGAATACCTGCCGGGTAGCACGTCACACAGTACTCGTTTGGGTTGGGTGGTCCCATACAGAATCTCTCGATGATGCCTAATATTTTCCTAACGTCACACTCGTCACGTACTTCACTTTTATGTCATAATCATTTCTGAGAGGTAAAGAAATTGCATGACAACATGCAGAGCTAGTGGTGTCAAAATTAACACACATACTTTATGTGACTCAAAAGCCGAACGAGTTACTTTCCGACGTTGTTTTAGATGTGCAAGTGATAGTCAAAACTCGCTGTGTCGGCACTCTGCCGACTTTTTCGCTAGTTAACACCGGTCTTGTTGTGTGTGTTTCAAGCTCAAGAGCATCTCCAAGCAAAAAATGGTCAACAGCAACATTCAGACGGTTTCGTACTGCTCAATTGCTACATTAAAACGTCACACTCGTCACGTACTTCACTTTTATGTCATAATCCTTTCTGAGAGGTAAAGAAATTGCATGACAACATGCAGAGCTAGTGGCGTCAAAATTAACGCACATACTTTATGTGACTCAAAAGCCGAACGAGTTACTTTCCGACGTTGTTTTAGATGTGCAAGTGATAGTCAAAACTCGCTGTGTCGGCACTCTGCCGACCATTTCGCTAGTTAACACCGGTCTTGTTGTGTGTGTTTTTAGCTCAAGAGCATCTCCAAGCAAAAAATGGTCAACAGCAACATTCAGACGGTTTCGTACTGCTCAATTGCTACATTAAAACGTTATGTTTCTTTTTCAGAACTGGAAAAACACAAGCGTGACAGCATTCGGACCTGTAATCTTCAGATCCGAAGTCCGACGCCTTATCCATTAGGCCACACGGTCACTGACGACCAACATTTACATGTATACGACTCATCTCGAAACGCTCACACCCCTGAGGATTTGTGTTTTCGTTCTACACAGCCGCTGCCCCTTGCTCTTTCCCACCCATTCGTTACATTCAACCTCTGACGAGACCGACCAAATATAGACTGAGAAACAAGACCACACACTTTGTGCATTCGGAATCAAAGGCAGGGCGTCCCTCGCCGCATTTGCTACGATTGCCATTTGCTACTTCTGCAGAAGCGGCGGCGGCGTCGACGACGACGACGACGACGACGACGACGACGAATATCGCGAAAGGCTCTGAGATATTTGAGGAATACATCTATAAAATGTAATTCAGACTGCCCCGTCCCACCTTATGCTGTACCGCTTTGGCAAATGCTTTATCTGCGCCATTCGCCTTAATCGCATCTGAGAGTAATTCTTAAAAAAACGCCTGTCGCTAATTGTTCGTCATCACAGGTACTGTTTGCTATACGGCCACGACGCGCAACTGATTTCCAAAATTCATGTTTCTCCTGTGAGGATGGGACTTACGACCCCTGGTTTATTAGACCAGTGCTCTACCACTGAGCTAAAGAGGCGCGGCCTAGAGGTACTCTTGGGTACTTCGTCCTTACGGTCGTCTGCATCATCAGACTTTTGCTGACAACACTTCATATTACCGGCTAATATTTGCAGCTATGGCGAAAAATTACTGCTTGGCTACACATCTGACACGTAACCGATGTGCTCTCCAAACAACAACACTAGCATTTCAGAACATGTCTCTCACACATGTCTACAAAATCACCTTCACCTTCAAATACAGCTTCCTTGCGACTGACAGAGACGTAGGCAAAGTTTAAAGTTGCTATTTCCATTAAATCTCGTTAATCAGAAAAACGGTAATTTACACTTGCAGCGGAACAAAATTCCGTTCCGCCCAGCGTCTTGCTCGAACCCACGACCCTGGGATTAAGAGTCTGGCGCTCTACCGACTGAGCTAGCCGGCTACCTCGGTGAATACCTGCCGGGTAGCACGTCACACAGTACTCGTTTGGGTTGGGTGGTCCCATACAGAATCTCTCGATGATGCCTAATATTTTCCTAACGTCACACTCGTCACGTACTTCACTTTTATGTCATAATCATTTCTGAGAGGTAAAGAAATTGCATGACAACATGCAGAGCTAGTGGTGTCAAAATTAACACACATACTTTATGTGACTCAAAAGCCGAACGAGTTACTTTCCGACGTTGTTTTAGATGTGCAAGTGATAGTCAAAACTCGCTGTGTCGGCACTCTGCCGACTTTTTCGCTAGTTAACACCGGTCTTGTTGTGTGTGTTTCAAGCTCAAGAGCATCTCCAAGCAAAAAATGGTCAACAGCAACATTCAGACGGTTTCGTACTGCTCAATTGCTACATTAAAACGTCACACTCGTCACGTACTTCACTTTTATGTCATAATCCTTTCTGAGAGGTAAAGAAATTGCATGACAACATGCAGAGCTAGTGGCGTCAAAATTAACGCACATACTTTATGTGACTCAAAAGCCGAACGAGTTACTTTCCGACGTTGTTTTAGATGTGCAAGTGATAGTCAAAACTCGCTGTGTCGGCACTCTGCCGACCATTTCGCTAGTTAACACCGGTCTTGTTGTGTGTGTTTTTAGCTCAAGAGCATCTCCAAGCAAAAAATGGTCAACAGCAACATTCAGACGGTTTCGTACTGCTCAATTGCTACATTAAAACGTTATGTTTCTTTTTCAGAACTGGAAAAACACAAGCGTGACAGCATTCGGACCTGTAATCTTCAGATCCGAAGTCCGACGCCTTATCCATTAGGCCACACGGTCACTGACGACCAACATTTACATGTATACGACTCATCTCGAAACGCTCACACCCCTGAGGATTTGTGTTTTCGTTCTACACAGCCGCTGCCCCTTGCTCTTTCCCACCCATTCGTTACATTCAACCTCTGACGAGACCGACCAAATATAGACTGAGAAACAAGACCACACACTTTGTGCATTCGGAATCAAAGGCAGGGCGTCCCTCGCCGCATTTGCTACGATTGCCATTTGCTACTTCTGCAGAAGCGGCGGCGGCGGCGACGACGACGACGACGACGGCGACGACGACGAATATCGCGAGAGGCTCTGAGATATGTGAGAAATACATCTATAAAATGTAATTCAGACTGCCTCGTCCCACCTTATGCTGTACCGGTTTGGCAAATGCTTTATCTGCGCCATTCGCCTTAATCGCATATGAGAGTGATTCTTAAAAAAACGCCTGTCGCTAATTGTTCGTCATCACAGGTACTGTTTGCTATACGGCCACGACGCGCAACTGATTTCCAAAATTCATCTTTCTCCTGTGAGGATGGAACTTACGACCCCTGGTTTATTAGACCAGTGCTCTGCCACTGAGCTAAAGAGGCGCGGCCTAGCGGTACTCTTGGGTACTTCGTCCTTACGGTCGTCTGCATCATCAGACTTTAGCTGACAACACTTCATATTACCGGCTAATATTTGCAGCTATGGCGACCCATTACTGCTTGGCTAAACATCTGACACGTAACCGATGTGCTCTCCAAACAACAACACTTGCATTTCAGAACATGTCTTTCACACATGTTTACAAAATCACCTTCATCTTCAAATACAGCTTCCTTGCGACTGACAGAGACGTAGGCAAAGTTTAAAGTTGCTATTTCCATTAAATCTCGTTATTCAGAAAAACGGTAATTTACACCTGCAGCGGAACAAAATTCCGTTCCGCCCAGCGTCTGGCTCGCACCCACGACCCTGGGATTAAGAGTCTGACGCTCTACCGACTGAGCTAGCCGGCTACCTCTGTGAATACCTGCCGGGTAGCACGTCACACAGTACTCGTTTGGGTTGGGTGGTCCCATACAGAATCTCTCCATGATGCCTAATGTTTTCCTAACGTCACACTCGTCACGTACTTCACTTTTATGTCATAATCCTTTCTGAGAGGTAAAGAAATTGCATGACAACATGCAGAGCTAGTGGTGTCAAAATTAACACACATACTTTATGTGACTCAAAAGCCGAACGAGTTACTTTCCGACGTTGTTTTAGATGTGCAAGTGATAGTCAAAACTCGCTGTGTCGGCACTCTGCCGACTTTTTCGCTAGTTAACACCGGTCTTGTTGTGTGTGTTTCAAGCTTAAGAGCATCTCCAAGCAAAAAATGGTCAGCAGCAACATTCAGACGGTTTCGTACTGCTCAATTGCTACATTAAAACGTTATGTTTCTTTTTCAGAACTGGAAAAACACAAGCGTGACAGCATTCGAACCTGTAATCCTCAGATCCGAAGTCCTACGCCTTATCCATTAGGCTACACGGTCACTGACGTCCAACATTTACATGTATACGACTCATCTCGAAACGCTCACACCCCTGAGGATTTGCGTTTTCGTTCTACACAGCCGCTGCCCCTTGCTCTTTCCCACCCATTCGTTACATTCAACCTCTGACGAGACCGACCAAATATAGACTGAGAAACAAGACCACACACTTTGTGCATTCGGAATCGAAGGCAGGGCGACCCTCGCCGCATTTGCTACGATTGCCATTTGCTACTTCTGCAGAAGCGGCGGCGGCGGCGACGACGACGACGACGACGACGACGAATATCGCGGGAGGCTCTGAGATATGTGAGAAATACATCTATAAAATGTAATTCAGACTGCCTCGTCCTACCTTATGCTGTACCGCTTTGGCAAATGCTTTATCTGCGCCATTTGCCTTAATCGCATCTGAGAGTAATTCTTAAAAAAACGCCTGTCGCTAATTGTTCGTCATCACAGGTACTGTTTGCTATACGGCCACGACGCGCAACTGATTTCCAAAATTCATCTTTCTCCTGTGAGAATGGAACTTACGACCCCTGGTTTATTAGACCAGTGCTCTACCACTGAGCTAAAGAGGCGCGGCCTATCGGTACTCTTGGGTACTTCGTCCTTAAGGTCGTCTGCATCATCAGACTTTAGCTGACAACACTTCATATTACCGGCTAATATTTGCAGCTATGGCGACAAATTACTGCTTGGCTACACATCTGACACGTAACCGATGTGCTCTCCAAACAACAACACTTGCATTTCAGAACATGTCTTTCACACATGTCTACAAAATCACCTTCACCTTCAAATACAGCTTCCTTGCGACTGACAGAGACGTAGGCAAAGTTTAAAGTTGCTATTTCCATTAAATCTCGTTAATCAGAAAAACGGTAATTTACACCTGCAGCGGAACAAAATTCCGTTCCGCCCAGCGTCTGGCTCGAACCCACGACCCTGGGATTAAGAGTCTGACGCTCTACCGACTGAGCTAGCCGGTTACCTCGGTGAATACCTGCCGGGTAGCACGTCACACAGTACTCGTTTGGGTTGGGTGGTCCCATACAGAATCTCTCCATGATGCCTAATGTTTTCCTAACGTCACACTCCTCACGTACTTCACTTTTATGTCATAATCATTTCTGAGAGGTAAAGAAATTGCATGACAACATGCAGAGCTAGTGGTGTCAAAATTAACACACATACTTTATGTGACTCAAAAGCCGAACGAGTTACTTTCCGACGTTGTTTTAGATGTGCAAGTGATAGTCAAAACTCGCTGTGTCGGCACTCTGCCGACCATTTCGCTAGTTAACACCGGTCTTGTTGTGTGTGTTTCAAGCTCAAGAGCATCTCCAAGCAAAAAATGGTCAACAGCAACATTCAGACGGTTTCGTACTGCTCAATTGCTACATTAAAACGTTATGTTTCTTTTTCAGAACTGGAAAAACACAAGTGTGACAGCATTCGAACCTGTAATCTTCAGATCCGAAGTCCTACGCCTTATCCATTAGGCCACACGGTCACTGACGACCAACATTTACATGTATACGACTCATCTCGAAACGCTCACACCCCTGAGGATTTGCGTTTTCGTTCTACACAGCCGCTGCCCCTTGCTCTTTCCCACCCATTCGTTACATTCAACCTCTGACGTGACCGACCAAATATAGACTGAGAAACAAGACCACACACTTTGTGCATTCGGAATCGAAGGCAGGGCGACCCTCGCCGCATTTGCTACGATTGCCATTTGCTACTTCTGCAGAAGCGGCGGCGGCGGCGGCGACGACGACGACGACGACGACGACGAATATCGCGAGAGGCTCTGAGATATGTGAGAAATACATCTATAAAATGTAATTCAGACTGCCTCGTCCCACCTTATGCTGTACCGCTTTGGCAAATGCTTTATCTGCGCCATGCGCCTTAATCGCTTCTGAGACTGATTCTTAGAAAAACGCCTGTCGCTAATTGTTCGTCATCACAGGTACTGTTTGCTATACGGCCACGACGCGCAACTGATTTCCAAAATTCATCTTTCTCCTGTGAGAATAGAACTTACGACTCCTGGTTTATTAGACCAGTGCTGTACCACTGAGCTAAGGAGGCGCGGCCTAGCGGTACTGTTGGGTACTTCGTCCTTACGGTCGTCTGCATCATCAGACTTTAGCTGACAACACTTCATATTACCGGCTAATATTTGCAGCTATGGCGACAAATTACTGCTTGGCTACACATCTGACACGTAACCGATGTGCTCTCCAAACAACAACACTTGCATTTCAGAACATGTCTTTCACACATGTCTACAAAATCACCTTCACCTTCAAATACAGCTTCCTTGCGACTGACAGAGATGTAGGCAAAGTTTAAAGTTGCTATTTCCATTAAATCTCGTTAATCAGAAAAACGGTAATTTACACCTGCAGCGGAACAAAATTCCGTTCCGCCCAGCGTCTGGCTCGAACCCACAACCCTGGGATTATGAGTCTGACGCTCTACCGACTGAGCTAGCCGGCTACCTCGGTGAATACCTGCCGGGTAGCACGTCACACAGTACTCGTTTGGGTTGGGTGGTCCCATACAGAATCTCTCCATGATGCCTAATGTTTTCCTAACGTCACACTCGTCACGTACTTCACTTTTATGTCATAATCCTTTCTGAGAGGTAAAGAAATTGCATGACAACATGCAGAGCTAGTGGCGTCAAAATTAACACACATACTTTATGTGACTCAAAAGCCGAACGAGTTACTTTCCGACGTTGTTTTAGATGTGCAAGTGATAGTCAAAACTCGCTGTGTCGGCACTCTGCCGACCATTTCGATAGTTAACACCGGTCTTGTTGTGTGTGTTTCAAGCTCAAGAGCATCTCCAAGCAAAAAATGGTCAACAGCAACATTCAGACGGTTTCGTACTGCTCAATTGCTACATTAAAACGTTATGTTTCTTTTTCAGAACTGGAAAAACACAAGCGTGACAGCATTCGAACCTGTAATCTTCAGTTCCGAACTCCTACGCCTTATCCATTAGGCCACACGGTCACTGACGACCAACATTTACATGTATACGACTCATCTCGAAACGCTCACACCCTTGAGGATTTGTGTTTTTGTTCTACACGGCCGCTGCCCCTTGCTCTATCCCACCCATTCGTTACATTCAACCTCTGACGTGACCGACCAAATATAGACTGAGAAACAAGACCACACACTTTGTGCATTCGGAATCGAAGGCAGGGCGTCCCTCGCCGCATTTGCTACGATTGCCATTTGCTACTTCTGCAGAAGCGACGGCGGCGGCGACGACGACGACGACGACGACGACGACGACGAATATCGCGAGAGGCTCTGAGATATGTGAGAAATACATCTATAAAATGTAATTCAGACTGCCTCGTCCCACCTTATGCTGTACCGCTTTGGCAAATGCTTTATCTGCGCCATTCGCCTTAATCGCATCTGAGAGTGATTCTTAAAAAAACGCCTGTCGCTAATTGTTCGTCATCACAGGTACTGTTTGCTATACGGCCACGACGCGCAACTGATTTCCAAAATTCATCTTTCTCCTGTGAGGATGGAACTTACGACCATTGGTTTATTAGACCAGTGCTCTACCACTGAGCTAAAGAGGCGCGGCCTAGCGGTACTCTTGGGTACTTCGTCCTTACGGTCGTCTGCATCATCAGACTTTAGCTGACAACACTTCATATTACCGGCTAATATTTGCAGCTATGGCGACAAATTACTGCTTGGCTACACATCTGACACGTAACCGATGTGCTCTCCAAACAACAACACTTGCATTTCAGAACATGTCTTTCACACATGTCTACAAAATCACCTTCACCTTCAAATACAGCTTCCTTGCGACTGACAGAGACGTAGGCAAAGTTTAAAGTTGCTATTTCCATTAAATCTCGTTAATCAGAAAAACGGTAATTTACACCTGCAGCGGAACAAAATTCCGTTCCGCCCAGCGTCTGGCTCGAACCCACGACCCTGGGATTAAGAGTCTGACGCTCTACCGACTGAGCTAGCCGGTTACCTCGGTGTATACCTGCCGGGTAGCACGTCACACAGTACTCGTTTGGGTTGGGTGGTCCCATACAGAATCTCTCCATGATGCCTAATGTTTTCCTAACGTCACACTCGTCACGTACTTCACTTTTATGTCATAATCATTTCTGAGAGGTAAAGAAATTGCATGACAACATGCAGAGCTAGTGGTGTCAAAATTAACACACATACTTTATGTGACTCAAAAGCCGAACGAGTTACTTTCCGACGTTGTTTTAGATGTGCAAGTGATAGTCAAAACTCGCTGTGTCGGCACTCTGCCGACCATTTCGCTAGTTAACACCGGTCTTGTTGTGTGTGTTTCAAGCTCAAGAGCATCTCCAAGCAAAAAATGGTCAGCAGCAACATTCAGACGGTTTCGTACTGCTCAATTGCTACATTAAAACGTTATGTTTCTTTTTCAGAACTGGAAAAACACAAGTGTGACAGCATTCGAACCTGTAATCTTCAGATCCGAAGTCCTACGCCTTATCCATTAGGCCACACGGTCACTGACGACCAACATTTACATGTATACGACTCATCTCGAAACGCTCACACCCCTGAGGATTTGCGTTTTCGTTCTACACAGCCGCTGCCCCTTGCTCTTTCCCACCCATTCGTTACATTCAACCTCTGACGTGACCGACCAAATATAGACTGAGAAACAAGACCACACACTTTGTGCATTCGGAATCGAAGGCAGGGCGACCCTCGCCGCATTTGCTACGATTGCCATTTGCTACTTCTGCAGAAGCGGCGGCGGCGGCGGCGACGACGACGACGACGACGACGAATATCGCGAGAGGCTCTGAGATATGTGAGAAATACATCTATAAAATGTAATTCAGACTGCCTCGTCCCACCTTATGCTGTACCGCTTTGGCAAATGCTTTATCTGCGCCATTCGCCTTAATCGCTTCTGAGACTGATTCTTAGAAAAACGCCTGTCGCTAATTGTTCGTCATCACAGGTACTGTTTGCTATACGGCCACGACGCGCAACTGATTTCCAAAATTCATCTTTCTCCTGTGAGAATAGAACTTACGACTCCTGGTTTATTAGACCAGTGCTGTACCACTGAGCTAAGGAGGCGCGGCCTAGCGGTACTGTTGGGTACTTCGTCCTTACGGTCGTCTGCATCATCAGACTTTAGCTGACAACACTTCATATTACTGGCTAATATTTGCAGCTATGGCGACAAATTACTGCTTGGCTACACATCTGACACGTAACCGATGTGCTCTCCAAACAACAACACTTGCATTTCAGAACATGTCTTTCACACATGTCTACAAAATCACCTTCACCTTCAAATACAGCTTCCTTGCGACTGACAGAGATGTAGGCAAAGTTTAAAGTTGCTATTTCCATTAAATCTCGTTAATCAGAAAAACGGTAATTTACACCTGCAGCGGAACAAAATTCCGTTCCACCCAGCGTCTGGCTCGAACCCACGACCCTGGGATTTTGAGTCTGACGCTCTACCGACTGAGCTAGCCGGCTACCTCGGTGAATACCTGCCGGGTAGCACGTCACACAGTACTCGTTTGGGTTGGGTGGTCCCATACAGAATCTCTCCATGATGCCTAATGTTTTCCTAACGTCACACTCGTCACGTACTTCACTTTTATGTCATAATCCTTTCTGAGAGGTAAAGAAATTGCATGACAACATGCAGAGCTAGTGGCGTCAAAATTAACACACATACTTTATGTGACTCAAAAGCCGAACGAGTTACTTTCCGACGTTGTTTTAGATGTGCAAGTGATAGTCAAAACTCGCTGTGTCGGCACTCTGCCGACCATTTCGATAGTTAACACCGGTCTTGTTGTGTGTGTTTCAAGCTCAAGAGCATCTCCAAGCAAAAAATGGTCAACAGCAACATTCAGACGGTTTCGTACTGCTCAATTGCTACATTAAAACGTTATGTTTCTTTTTCAGAACTGGAAAAACACAAGCGTGACAGCATTCGAACCTGTAATCTTCAGTTCCGAACTCCTACGCCTTATCCATTAGGCCACACGGTCACTGACGACCAACATTTACATGTATACGACTCATCTCGAAACGCTCACACCCTTGAGGATTTGTGTTTTTGTTCTACACGGCCGCTGCCCCTTGCTCTATCCCACCCATTCGTTACATTCAACCTCTGACGTGACCGACCAAATATAGACTGAGAAACAAGACCACACACTTTGTGCATTCGGAATCGAAGGCAGGGCGTCCCTCGCCGCATTTGCTACGATTGCCATTTGCTACTTCTGCAGAAGCGACGGCGGCGGCGACGACGACGACGACGACGACGACGACGACGAATATCGCGAGAGGCTCTGAGATATGTGAGAAATACACTGCCTCGTCCCACCTTATGCTGTACCGCTTTGGCAAATGCTTTATCTGCGCCATTCGCCTTAATCGCATCAGAGAGTGATTCTTAAAAAAACGCCTGTCGCTAATTGTTCGTCATCACAGGTACTGTTTGCTATACGGCCACGACGCGCAACTGATTTCCAAAATTCATCTTTCTCCTGTGAGGATGGAACTTACGACCACTGGTTTATTAGACCAGTGCTCTACCACTGAGCTAAAGAGGCGCGGCCTAGCGGTACTCTTGGGTACTTCGTCCTTACGGTCGTCTGCATCATCAGACTTTAGCTGACAACACTTCATATTACCGGCTAATATTTGCAGCTATGGCGACAAATTACTGCTTGGCTACACATCTGACACGTAACCGATGTGCTCTCCAAACAACAACACTTGCATTTCAGAACATGTCTTTCACACATGTCTACAAAATCACCTTCACCTTCAAATACAGCTTCCTTGCGACTGACAGAGACGTAGGCAAAGTTTAAAGTTGCTATTTCCATTAAATCTCGTTAATCAGAAAAACGGTAATTTACACCTGCAGCGGAACAAAATTCCGTTCCGCCCAGCGTCTGGCTCGAACCGACGACCCTGGGAATAAGAGTCTGACGCTCTACCGACTGAGCTAGCCGGTTACCTCGGTGAATACCTGCCGGGTAGCACGTCACACAGTACTCGTTTGGGTTGGGTGGTCCCATACAGAATCTCTCCATGATGCCTAATGTTTTCCTAACGTCACACTCGTCACGTACTTCACTTTTATGTCATAATCATTTCTGAGAGGTAAAGAAATTGCATGACAACATGCAGAGCTAGTGGTGTCAAAATTAACACACATACTTTATGTGACTCAAAAGCCGAACGAGTTACTTTCCGACGTTGTTTTAGATGTGCAAGTGATAGTCAAAACTCGCTGTGTCGGCACTCTGCCGACCATTTCGCTAGTTAACACCGGTCTTGATGTGTGTGTTTCAAGCTCAAGAGCATCTCCAAGCAAAAAATGGTCAACAGCAACATTCAGACGGTTTCGTACTGCTCAATTGCTACATTAAAACGTTATGTTTCTTTTTCAGAACTGGAAAAACACAAGTGTGACAGCATTCGAACCTGTAATCTTCATATCCGAAGTCCTACGCCTTATCCATTAGGCCACACGGTCACTGACGACCAACATTTACATGTATACGACTCATCTCGAAACGCTCACACCCCTGAGGATTTGCGTTTTCGTTCTACACAGCCGCTGCCCCTTGCTCTTTCCCACCCATTCGTTACATTCAACCTCTGACGTGACCGACCAAATATAGACTGAGAAACAAGACCACACACTTTGTGCATTCGGAATCGAAGGCAGGGCGTCCCTCGCCGCATTTGCTACGATTGCCATTTGCTACTTCTGCAGAAGAGCTGGCGGTGGCGCCGCCGACGACGACGACGACGACGAATATCGCGAGAGGCTCTGAGATATGTGAGAAATACATCTATAAAATGTAATTCAGACTGCCTCGTTCCTACCTTATGCTGTACCGCTTTGGCAAATGCTTTATCTGCGCCATTTGCCTTAATCGCATCTGAGAGTAATTCTTAAAAAAACGCCTGTCGCTAATTGTTCGTCATCACAGGTACTGTTTGCTATACGGCCACGACGCGCAACTGATTTCCAAAATTCATCTTTCTCCTGTGAGAATGGAACTTACGACCACTGGTTTATTAGACCAGTGCTCTACCACTGAGCTAAAGACGCGCGGCCTAGCGGTACTCTTGGGTACTTCGTCCTTACGGTCGTCTGCATCATCAGACTTTAGCTGACAACACTTCATATTACCGGCTAATATTTGCAGCTATGGCGACAAATTACTGCTTGGCTACACATCTGACACGTAACTGATGTGCTCTCCAAACAACAACACTTGCATTTCAGAACATGTCTTTCACACATGTCTACAAAATCACCTTCACCTTCAAATACAGCTTCCTTGCGACTGACAGAGATGTAGGCAAAGTTTAAAGTTGCTATTTCCATTAAATCTCGTTAATCAGAAAAACGGTAATTTACACCTGCAGCGGAACAAAATTCCGTTCCGCCCAGCGTCTGGCTCGAACCCACGACCCTGGGATTATGAGTCTGACGCTCTACCGACTGAGCTAGCCGGCTACCTCGGTGAATACCTGCCGGGTAGCACGTCACACAGTACTCGTTTGGGTTGGGTGGTCCCATACAGAATCTCTCCATGATGCCTAATGTTTTCCTAACGTCACACTCGTCACGTACTTCACTTTTATGTCATAATCCTTTCTGAGAGGTAAAGAAATTGCATGACAACATGCAGAGCTAGTGGCGTCAAAATTAACACACATACTTTATGTGACTCAAAAGCCGAACGAGTTACTTTCCGACGTTGTTTTAGATGTGCAAGTGATAGTCAAAACTCGCTGTGTCGGCACTCTGCCGACCATTTCGATAGTTAACACCGGTCTTGTTGTGTGTGTTTCAAGCTCAAGAGCATCTCCAAGCAAAAAATGGTCAACAGCAACATTCAGACGGTTTCGTACTGCTCAATTGCTACATTAAAACGTTATGTTTCTTTTTCAGAACTGGAAAAACACAAGCGTGACAGCATTCGAACCTGTAATCTTCAGATCCGAAGTCCTACGCCTTATCCATTAGGCCACACGGTCACTGACGACCAACATTTACATGTATACGACTCATCTCGAAACGCTCACACCCTTGAGGATTTGTGTTTTTGTTCTACACAGCCGCTGCCCCTTGCTCTTTCCCACCCATTCGTTACATTCAACCTCTGACGTGACCGACCAAATATAGACTGAGAAACAAGACCACACACTTTGTGCATTCGGAATCGAAGGCAGGGCGTCCCTCGCCGCATTTGCTACGATTGCCATTTGCTACTTCTGCAGAAGCGGCGGCGGCGACGACGACGACGACGACGACGACGACGACGACGACGAATATCGCGAGAGGCTCTGAGATATGTGAGAAATACATCTATAAAATGTAATTCAGACTGCCTCGTCCTACCTTATGCTGTACCGCTTTGGCAAATGCTTTATCTGCGCCATTCGCCTTAATCGCATCTGAGAGTGATTCTTAAAAAAACGCCTGTCGCTAATTGTTCGTCATCACAGGTACTGTTTGCTATACGGCCACGACGCGCAACTGATTTCCAAAATTCATCTTTCTCCTGTGAGGATGGAACTTACGACCACTGGTTTATTAGACCAGTGCTCTACCACTGAGCTAAAGACGCGCGGCCTAGCGGTACTCTTGGGTACTTCGTCCTTACGGTCGTCTGCATCATCAGACTTTAGCTGACAACACTTCATATTACCGGCTAATATTTGCAGCTATGGCGACAAATTACTGCTTGGCTACACATCTGACACGTAACCGATGTGCTCTCCAAACAACAACACTTGCATTTCAGAACATGTCTTTCACACATGTCTACAAAATCACCTTCACCTTCAAATACAGCTTCCTTGCGACTGACAGAGACGTAGGCAAAGTCTAAAGTTGCTATTTCCATTAAATCTCGTTAATCAGAAAAACGGTAATTTACACCTGCAGCGGAACAAAATTCCGTTCCGCCCAGGGTCTGGCTCGAACCCACGACCCTGGGATTAAGAGTCTGACGCTCTACCGACTGAGCTAGCCGGTTACCTCGGTGAATACCTGCCGGGTAGCACGTCA
Source organism: Schistocerca gregaria (assembly GCF_023897955.1). NCBI lineage: Eukaryota > Metazoa > Arthropoda > Insecta > Orthoptera > Acrididae > Schistocerca > Schistocerca gregaria. The sequence goes on along the minus strand of NC_064927.1, from coordinate 26,122,962 downwards.
CACAGTACTCGTTTGGGTTGGGTGGTCCCATACAGAATCTTTCCATGATGCCTAATGTTTTCCTAACGTCACACTCGTCACGTACTTCACTTTTATGTCATAATCATTTCTGAGAGGTAAAGAAATTGCATGACAACATGCAGAGCTAGTGGTGTCAAAATTAACACACATACTTTATGTGACTCAAAAGCCGAACGAGTTACTTTCCGACGTTGTTTTAGATGTGCAAGTGATAGTCAAAACTCGCTGTGTCGGCACTCTGCCGACCATTTCGCTAGTTAACACCGGTCTTGTTGTGTGTGTTTCAAGCTCAAGAGCATCTCCAAGCAAAAAATGGTCAACAGCAACATTCAGACGGTTTCGTACTGCTCAATTGCTACATTAAAACGATATGTTTCTTTTTCAGAACTGGAAAAACACAAGCGTGACAGCATTCGAACCTGTAATCTTCAGATCCGAAGTCCGACGCCTTATCCATTAGGCCACACGGTCACTGACGACAAACATTTACATGTATACGACTCATCTCGAAACGCTCACACCCCTGAGGATTTGTGTTTTCGTTCTACACAGCCGCTGCCCCTTGCTCTTTCCCACCCATTCGTTACATTCAACCTCTGACGTGACCGACCAAATATAGACTGAGAAACAAGACCACACACTTTGTGCATTCGGAATCGAAGGCAGGGCGTCCCTCGCCGCATTTGCTACGATTGCCATTTGCTACTTCTGCAGAAGCGGCGGCGGCGGCGACGACGACGACGACGACGAATATCGCGAGAGGCGCTGAGATATGTGAGAAATACATCTATAAAATGTAATTCAGACTGCCTCGTCCCACCTTATGCTGTACCGCTTTGGCAAATGCTTTATCTGCGCCATTCGCCTTAATCGCTTCTGAGACTGATTCTTAGAAAAACGCCTGTCGCTAATTGTTCGTCATCACAGGTACTGTTTGCTATACGGCCACGACGCGCAACTGATTTCCAAAATTCATCTTTCTCCTGTGAGAATAGAACTTACGACCCCTGGTTTATTAGACCAGTGCTGTACCACAGAGCTAAAGAGGCGCGGCCTAGCGGTACTGTTGGGTACTTCGTCCTTACGGTCGTCTGCATCATCAGACTTTAGCTGACAACACTTCATATTACCGGCTAATATTTGCAGCTATTGCGACAAATTACTGCTTGGCTACACATCTGACACGTAACCGATGTGCTCTCCAAACAACAACACTTGCATTTCAGAACATGTCTTTCACACATGTCTACAAAATCACCTTCACCTTCAAATAGAGCTTCCTTGCGACTGACAGAGATGTAGGCAAAGTTTAAAGTTGCTATTTCCATTAAATCTCGTTAATCAGAAAAACGGTAATTTACACCTGCAGCGGAACAAAATTCCGTTCCGCCCAGCGTCTGGCTCGAATCCACGACCCTGGGATTATGAGTCTGACGCTCTACCGACTGAGCTAGCCGGCTACCTCGGTGAATACCTGCCGGGTAGCACGTCACACAGTACTCGTTTGGGTTGGGTGGTCCCATACAGAATCTCTCCATGATGCCTAATGTTTTCCTAACGTCACACTCGTCACGTACTTCACTTTTATGTCATAATCCTTTCTGAGAGGTAAAGAAATTGCATGACAACATGCAGAGCTAGTGGCGTCAAAATTAACACACATACTTTATGTGACTCAAAAGCCGAACGAGTTACTTTCCGACGTTGTTTTAGATGTGCAAGTGATAGTCAAAACTCGCTGTGTCGGCACTCTGCCGACCATTTCGATAGTTAACACCGGTCTTGTTGTGTGTGTTTCAAGCTCAAGAGCATCTCCAAGCAAAAAATGGTCAACAGCAACATTCAGACGGTTTCGTACTGCTCAATTGCTACATTAAAACGTTATGTTTCTTTTTCAGAACTGGAAAAACACAAGCGTGACAGCATTCGAACCTGTAATCTTCAGTTCCGAACTCCTACGCCTTATCCATTAGGCCACACGGTCACTGACGACCAACATTTACATGTATACGACTCATCTCGAAACGCTCACACCCTTGAGGATTTGTGTTTTTGTTCTACACGGCCGCTGCCCCTTGCTCTATCCCACCCATTCGTTACATTCAACCTCTGACGTGACCGACCAAATATAGACTGAGAAACAAGACCACACACTTTGTGCATTCGGAATCGAAGGCAGGGCGTCCCTCGCCGCATTTGCTACGATTGCCATTTGCTACTTCTGCAGAAGCGGCGGCGGCGACGACGACGACGACGACGACGACGACGACGAATATCGCGAGAGGCTCTGAGATATGTGAGAAATACATCTATAAAATGTAATTCAGACTGCCTCGTCCCACCTTATGCTGTACCGCTTTGGCAAATGCTTTATCTGCGCCATTCGCCTTAATCGCATCTGAGAGTGATTCTTAAAAAAACGCCTGTCGCTAATTGTTCGTCATCACAGGTACTGTTTGCTATATGGCCACGACGCGCAACTGATTTCCAAAATTCATCTATCTCCTGTGAGGATGGAACTTACGACCCCTGGTTTATTAGACCAGTGCCCTACCACTGAGCTAAAGAGGCGCGGCCTAGCGGTACTCTTATGTACTTCGTCCTTACGGTCGTCTGCATCATCAGACTTTAGCTGACAACACTTCATATTACCGGCTAATATTTGCAGCTATGGCGACAAATTACTGCTTGGCTACACATCTGACACGTAACCGATGTGCTCTCCAAACAACAACACTTGCATTTCAGAACATGTCTTTCACACATGTCTACAAAATCACCTTCACCTTCAAATACAGCTTCCTTGCGACTGACAGAGATGTAGGCAAAGTTTAAAGTTGCTATTTCCATTAAATCTCGTTAATCAGAAAAACGGTAATTTACACTTGCAGCGGAACAAAATTCCGTTCCGCCCAGCGTCTGGCTCGAACCCACGACCCTGGGATTAAGAGTCTGACGCTCTAACGACTGAGCTAGCCGGCTACCTCGGTGAATACCTGCCGGGTAGCACGTCACACAGTACTCGTTTGGGTTGGGTGGTCCCATACAGAATCTCTCCATGATGCCTAATGTTTTCCTAACGTCACACTCGTCACGTACTTCACTTTAATGTCATAATCATTTCTGAGAGGTAAAGAAATTGCATGACAACATGCAGAGCTAGTGGCGTCAAAATTAACGCACATACTTTATGTGACTCAAAAGCCGAACGAGTTACTTTCCGACGTTGTTTTAGATGTGCAAGTGATAGTCAAAACTCGCTGTGTCGGCACTCTGCCGACCATTTCGATAGTTAACACCGGTCTTGTTGTGTGTGTTTCAAGCTCAAGAGCATCTCCAAGCAAAAAATGGTCAACAGCAACATTCAGACGGTTTCGTACTGCTCAATTGCTACATTAAAACGTTATGTTTCTTTTTCAGAACTGGAAAAACACAAGCGTGACAGCATTCGAACCTGTAATCTTCAGATCCGAAGTCCGACGCCTTATCCATTAGGCCACACGGTCACTGACGACCAACGTTTACATGTATACGACTCATCTCGAAACGCTCACACCCCTGAGGATATGCGTTTTCGTTCTACACAGCCGCTGCCCCTTGCTCTTTCCCACCCATTCGTTACATTCAACCTCTGACGTGACCGACCAAATATAGACTGAGAAACAAGACCACACACTTTGTGCATTCGGAATCGAAGGCAGGGCGACCCTCGCCGCATTTGCTACGATTGCCATTTGCTACTTCTGCAGAAGCGGCGGCGGCGGCGACGACGACGACGACGACGACGACGACGACGACGACGAATATCGCGAGAGGCTCTGAGATATGTGAGAAATACATCTATAAAATGTAATTCAGACTGCCTCGTCCCACCTTATGCTGTACCGCTTTGGCAAATGCTTTATCTGCGCCATTCGCCTTAATCGCATCTGAGAGTGATTCTTAAAAAAACGCCTGTCGCTAATTGTTCGTCATCACAGGTACTGTTTGCTATACGGCCACGACGCGCAACTGATTTCCAAAATTCATCTTTCTCCTGTGAGGATGGAACTTACGACCCCTGGTTTATTAGACCAGTGCTCTACCACTGAGCTAAAGACGCGCGGCCTAGCGGTACTCTTGGGTACTTCGTCCTTACGGTCGTCTGCATCATCAGACTTTAGCTGACAACACTTCATATTACCGGCTAATATTTGCAGCTATGGCGACAAATTACTGCTTGGCTACACATCTGACACGTAACCGATGTGCTCTCCAAACAACAACACTTGCATTTCAGAACATGTCTTTCACACATGTCTACAAAATCACCTTCACCTTCAAATACAGCTTCCTTGCGACTGACAGAGATGTAGGCAAAGTTTAAAGTTGCTATTTCCATTAAATCTCGTTAATCAGAAAAACGGTAATTTACACCTGCAGCGGAACAAAATTCCGTTCCGCCCAGCGTCTGGCTCGAACCCACGACCCTGGGATTATGAGTCTGACGCTCTACCGACTGACCTAGCCGGCTACCTCGGTGAATACCTGCCGGGTAGCACGTCACACAGTACTCGTTTGGGTTGGGTGGTCCCATACAGAATCTCTCCATGATGCCTAATGTTTTCCTAACGTCACACTCGTCACGTACTTCACTTTTATGTCATAATCCTTTCTGAGAGGTAAAGAAATTGCGTGACAACATGCAGAGCTAGTGGCGTCAAAATTAACACACATACTTTATGTGACTCAAAAGCCGAACGAGTTACTTTCCGACGTTGTTTTAGATGTGCAAGTGATAGTCAAAACTCGCTGTGTCGGCACTCTGCCGACCATTTCGCTAGTTAACACCGGTCTTGTTGTGTGTGTTTCAAGCTCAAGAGCATCTCCAAGCAAAAAATGGTCAACAGCAACATTCAGACGGTTTCGTACTGCTCAATTGCTACATTAAAACGTTATGTTTCTTTTTCAGAACTGGAAAAACACAAGCGTGACAGCATTCGAACCTGTAATCTTCAGATCCGAAGTCCGACGCCTTATCCATTAGGCCACACGGTCACTGACGACCATCATTTACATGTATACGACTCATCTCGAAACGCTCACACCCCTGAGGATTTGTGTTTTCGTTCTACACAGCCGCTGCCCCTTGCTCTTTCCCACCCATTCGTTACATTCAACCTCTGACGAGACCGACCAAATATAGACTGAGAAACAAGACCACACACTTTGTGCATTCGGAATCGAAGGCAGGGCGACCCGCGCCGCATTTGCTACGATTGCCATTTGCTACTTCTGCAGAAGCGGCGGCGGCGGCGACGACGACGACGACGACGAATATCGCGAGAGGCTCTGAGATATGTGAGAAATACATCTATAAAATGTAATTCAGACTGCCTCGTCCCACCTTATGCTGTACCGCTTTGGCAAATGCTTTATCTGCGCCATTCGCCTTAATCGCATCTGAGACTGATTCTTAGAAAAACGCCTGTCGCTAATTGTTCGTCATCACAGGTACTGTTTGCTATACGGCCACGACGCGCAACTGATTTCCAAAATTCATCTTTCTCCTGTGAGAATAGAACTTACGACCCCTGGTTTATTAGACCAGTGCTCTACCACTGAGCTAAAGAGGCGCGGCCTAGCGGTACTCTTGGGTACTTCGTCCTTACGGTCGTCTGCATCATCAGACTTTAGCTGACAACACTTCATATTACCGGCTAATATTTGCAGCTATGGCGACAAATTACTGCTTGGCTACACATCTGACACGTAACCGATGTGCTCTCCAAACAACAACACTTGCATTTCAGAACATGTCTTTCACACATGTCTACAAAATCACCTTCACCTTCAAATACAGCTTCCTTGCGACTGACAGAGATGTAGGCAAAGTTTAAAGTTGCTATTTCCATTAAATCTCGTTAATCAGAAAAACGGTAATTTACACCTGCAGCGGAACAAAATTCCGTTCCGCCCAGCTTCTGGCTCGAACCCACGACCCTGGGATTATGAGTCTGACGCTCTACCGACTGAGCTAGCCGGCTACCTCGGTGAATACCTGCCGGGTAGCACGTCACACAGTACTCGTTTGGGTTGGGTGGTCCCATACAGAATCTCTCCATGATGCCTAATGTTTTCCTAACGTCACACTCGTCACGTACTTCACTTTTATGTCATAATCATTTCTGAGAGGTAAAGAAATTGCATGACAACATGCAGAGCTAGTGGTGTCAAAATTAACACACATACTTTATGTGACTCAAAAGCCGAACGAGTTACTTTCCGACGTTGTTTTAGATGTGCAAGTGATAGTCAAAACTCGCTGTGTCGGCACTCTGCCGACCATTTCGCTAGTTAACACCGGTCTTGTTGTGTGTGTTTCAAGCTCAAGAGCATCTCCAAGCAAAAAATGGTCAACAGCAACATTCAGACGGTTTCGTACTGCTCAATTGCTACATTAAAACGTTATGTTTCTTTTTCAGAACTGGAAAAACACAAGGGTGACAGCATTAGAACCTGTAATCTTCAGATCCGAAGTCCTACGCCTTATCCATTAGGCCACACGGTCACTGACGACCAACATTTACATGTATACGACTCATCTCGAAACGCTCACACCCCTGAGGATTTGCGTTTTCGTTCTACACAGCCGCTGCCCCTTGCTCTTTCCCACCCATTCGTTACATTCAACCTCTGACGTGACCGACCAAATATAGACTGAGAAACAAGACCACACACTTTGTGCATTCGGAATCGAAGGCAGGGCGACCCTCGCCGCATTTGCTACGATTGCCATTTGCTACTTCTGCAGAAGCGGCGGCGGCGGCGGCGGCGACGACGACGACGACGACGAATATCGCGAGAGGCTCTGAGATATGTGAGAAATACATCTATAAAATTTAATTCAGACTGCCTCGTCCCACCTTATGCTGTACCGCTTTGGCAAATGCTTTATCTGCGCCATTCGCCTTAATCGCATCTGAGAGTGATTCTTAAAAAAACGCCTGTCGCTAATTGTTCGTCATCACAGGTACTGTTTGCTATACAGCCACGACGCGCAACTGATTTCCAAAATTCATCTATCTCCTGTAAGAATGGAACTTACGACCCCTGGTTTATTAGACCAGTGCCCTACCACTGAGCTAAAGAGGCGCGGCCTAGCGGTACTCTTGGGTACTTCGTCCTTACGGTCGTCTGCATCATCAGACTTTAGCTGACAACACTTCATATTACCGGCTAATATTTGCAGCTATGGCGACAAATTACTGCTTGGCTACACATCTGACACGTAACCGATGTGCTCTCCAAACAACAACACTTGCATTTCAGAACATGTCTTTCACACATGTCTACAAAATCACCTTCACCTTCAAATACAGCTTCCTTGCGACTGACAGAGATGTAGGCAAAGTTTAAAGTTGCTATTTCCATTAAATCTCGTTAATCAGAAAAACGGTAATTTACACTTGCAGCGGAACGAAATTCCGTTCCGCCCAGCGTCTGGCTCGAACCCACGACCCTGGGATTAAGAGTCTGACGCTCTAACGACTGAGCTAGCCGGCTACCTCGGTGAATACCAGCCGGGTAGCACGTCACACAGTACTCGTTTGGGTTGGTTGGTCCCATACAGAATCTCTCCATGATGCCTAATGTTTTCCTAACGTCACACTCGTCACGTACTTCACTTTAATGTCATAATCATTTCTGAGAGGTAAAGAAATTGCATGACAACATGCAGAGCTAGTGGTGTCAAAATTAACGCACATACTTTATGTGACTCAAAAGCCGAACGAGTTACTTTCCGACGTTGTTTTAGATGTGCAAGTGATAGTCAAAACTCGCTGTGTCGGCACTCTGCCGACCATTTCGATAGTTAACACCGGTCTTGTTGTGTGTGTTTCAAGCTCAAGAGCATCTCCAAGCAAAAAATGGTCAACAGCAACATTCAGACGGTTTCGTACTGCTCAATTGCTACATTAAAACGTTATGTTTCTTTTTCAGAACTGGAAAAACACAAGCGTGACAGCATTCGAACCTGTAATCTTCAGATCCGAAGTCCGACGCCTTATCCATTAGGCCACACGGTCACTGACGACCAACGTTTACATGTATACGACTCACCTCGAAACGCTCACACCCCTGAGGATTTGCGTTTTCGTTCTACACAGCCGCTGCCCCTTGCTCTTTCCCACCCATTCGTTACATTCAACCTCTGACGAGACCGACCAAATATAGACTGAGAAACAAGACCACACACTTTGTGCATTCGGAATCGAAGGCAGGGCGACCCTCGCCGCATTTGCTACGATTGCCATTTGCTACTTCTGCAGAAGCGGCGGCGGCGGCGACGACGACGACGACGACGACGACGACGAATATCGCGAGAGGCTCTGAGATATGTGAGAAATACATCTATAAAATGTAATTCAGACTGCCTCGTCCCACCTTATGCTGTACCGCTTTGGCAAATGCTTTATCTGCGCCATTCGCCTTAATCGCATCTGAGACTGATTCTTAGAAAAACGCCTGTCGCTAATTGTTCGTCATCACAGGTACTGTTTGCTATACGGCCACGACGCGCAACTGATTTCCAAAATTCATCTTTCTCCTGTGAGAATAGAACTTACGACCCCTGGTTTATTAGACCAGTGATCTACCACTGAGCTAAAGAGGCGCGGCCTAGCGGTACTCTTGGGTACTTCGTCCTTACGGTCGTCTGCATCATCAGACTTTAGCTGACAACACTTCATATTACCGGCTAATATTTGCAGCTATGGCGACAAATTACTGCTTGGCTACACATCTGACACGTAACCGATGTGCTCTCCAAACAACAACACTTGCATTTCAGAACATGTCTTTCACACATGTCTACAAAATCACCTTCACCTTCAAATACAGCTTCCTTGCGACTGACAGAGATGTAGGCAAAGTTTAAAGTTGCTATTTCCATTAAATCTCGTTAATCAGAAAAACGGTAATTTACACCTGCAGCGGAACAAAATTCCGTTCCGCCCAGCGTCTGGCTCGAACCCACGACCCTGGGATTATGAGTCTGACGCTCTACCGACTGACCTAGCCGGCTACCTCGGTGAATACCTGCCGGGTAGCACGTCACACAGTACTCGTTTGGGTTGGGTGGTCCCATACAGAATCTCTCCATGATGCCTAATGTTTTCCTAACGTCACACTCGTCACGTACTTCACTTTTATGTCATAATCCTTTCTGAGAGGTAAAGAAATTGCGTGACAACATGCAGAGCTAGTGGCGTCAAAATTAACACACATACTTTATGTGACTCAAAAGCCGAACGAGTTACTTTCCGACGTTGTTTTAGATGTGCAAGTGATAGTCAAAACTCGCTGTGTCGGCACTCTGCCGACCATTTCGCTAGTTAACACCGGTCTTGTTGTGTGTGTTTCAAGCTCAAGAGCATCTCCAAGCAAAAAATGGTCAACAGCAACATTCAGACGGTTTCGTACTGCTCAATTGCTACATTAAAACGTTATGTTTCTTTTTCAGAACTGGAAAAACACAAGCGTGACAGCATTCGAACCTGTAATCTTCAGATCCGAAGTCCGACGCCTTATCCATTAGGCCACACGGTCACTGACGACCATCATTTACATGTATACGACTCATCTCGAAACGCTCACACCCCTGAGGATTTGTGTTTTCGTTCTACACAGCCGCTGCCCCTTGCTCTTTCCCACCCATTCGTTACATTCAACCTCTGACGAGACCGACCAAATATAGACTGAGAAACAAGACCACACACTTTGTGCATTCGGAATCGAAGGCAGGGCGACCCGCGCCGCATTTGCTACGATTGCCATTTGCTACTTCTGCAGAAGCGGCGGCGGCGGCGACGACGACGACGACGACGACGACGACGAATATCGCGAGAGGCTCTGAGATATGTGAGAAATACATCTATAAAATGTAATTCAGACTGCCTCGTCCCACCTTATGCTGTACCGCTTTGGCAAATGCTTTATCTGCGCCATTCGCCTTAATCGCATCTGAGACTGATTCTTAGAAAAACGCCTGTCGCTAATTGTTCGTCATCACAGGTACTGTTTGCTATACGGCCACGACGCGCAACTGATTTCCAAAATTCATCTTTCTCCTGTGAGAATAGAACTTACGACCCCTGGTTTATTAGACCACTGCACTACCACTGAGCTAAAGACGCGCGGCCTAGCGGTACTCTTGGGTACTTCGTCCTTACGGTCGTCTGCATCATCAGACTTTAGCTGACAACACTTCATATTACCGGCTAATATTTGCAGCTATGGCGACAAATTACTGCTTGGCTACACATCTGACACGTAACCGATGTGCTCTCCAAACAACAACACTTGCATTTCAGAACATGTCTTTCACACATGTCTACAAAATCACCTTCACCTTCAAATACAGCTTCCTTGCGACTGACAGAGATGTAGGCAAAGTTTAAAGTTGCTATTTCCATTAAATCTCGTTAATCAGAAAAACGGTAATTTACACCTGCAGCGGAACAAAATTCCGTTCCGCCCAGCTTCTGGCTCAAACCCACGACCCTGGGATTATGAGTCTGACGCTCTACCGACTGAGCTAGCCGGCTACCTCGGTGAATACCTGCCGGGTAGCACGTCACACAGTACTCGTTTGGGTTGGGTGGTCCCATACAGAATCTCTCCAAGATGCCTAATGTTTTCCTAACGTCACACTCGTCACGTACTTCACTTTTATGTCATAATCATTTCTGAGAGGTAAAGAAATTGCATGATAACATGCAGAGCTAGTGGTGTCAAAATTAACACACATACTTTATGTGACTCAAAAGCCGAACGAGTTACTTTCCGACGTTGTTTTAGATGTGCAAGTGATAGTCAAAACTCGCTGTGTCGGCACTCTGCCGACCATTTCGCTAGTTAACACCGGTCTTGTTGTGTGTGTTTCAAGCTCAAGAGCATCTCCAAGCAAAAAATGGTCAACAGCAACATTCAGACGGTTTCGTACTGCTCAATTGCTACATTAAAACGTTATGTTTCTTTTTCAGAACTGGAAAAACACAAGGGTGACAGCATTCGAACCTGTAATCTTCAGATCCAAAGTCCTACGCCTTATCCATTAGGCCACACGGTCACTGACGACAAACATTTACATGTATACGACTCATCTCGAAACGCTCACACCCCTGAGGATTTGCGTTTTCGTTCTACACAGCCGCTGCCCCTTGCTCTTTCCCACCCATTCGTTACATTCAACCTCTGACGTGACCGACCAAATATAGACTGAGAAACAAGACCACACACTTTGTGCATTCGGAATCGAAGGCAGGGCGACCCTCGCCGCATTTGCTACGATTGCCATTTGCTACTTCTGCAGAAGCGGCGGCGGCGGCGGCGGCGACGACGACGACGACGAATATCGCGAGAGGCTCTGAGATATGTGAGAAATACATCTATAAAATTTAATTCAGACTGCCTCGTCCCACCTTATGCTGTACCGCTTTGGCAAATGCTTTATCTGCGCCATTCGCCTTAATCGCATCTGAGAGTGATTCTTAAAAAAACGCCTGTCGCTAATTGTTCGTCATCACAGGTACTGTTTGCTATACAGCCACGACGCGCAACTGATTTCCAAAATTCATCTATCTCCTGTAAGAATGGAACTTACGACCCCTGGTTTACTAGACCAGTGCTCTACCACTGAGCTAAAGACGCGCGGCCTAGCGGTACTCTTGGGTACTTCGTCCTTACAGTCGTCTGCATCATCAGACTTTAGCTGACAACACTTCATATTACCGGCTAATATTTGCAGCTATGGCGACAAATTACTGCTTGGCTACACATCTGACACGTAACCGATGTGCTCTCCAAACAACAACACTTGCATTTCAGAACATGTCTTTCACACATGTCTACAAAATCACCTTCACCTTCAAATACAGCTTCCTTGCGACTGACAGAGACGTAGGCAAAGTTTAAAGTTGCTATTTCCATTAAATCTCGTTAATCAGAAAAACGGTAATTTACACCTGCAGCGGAACAAAATTCCGTTCCGCCCAGCGTCTGGCTCGAACCCACGACCCTGGGATTATGAGTCTGACGCTCTACCGACTGAGCTAGCCGGCTACCTCGGTGAATACCTGCCGGGTAGCACGTCACACAGTACTCGTTTGGGTTGGGTGGTCCCATACAGAATCTCTCCATGATGCCTAATGTTTTCCTAACGTCACACTCGTCACGTACTTCACTTTTATGTCATAATCCTTTCTGAGAGGTAAAGAAATTGCGTGACAACATGCAGAGCTAGTGGCGTCAAAATTAACACACATACTTTATGTGACTCAAAAGCCGAACGAGTTACTTTCCGACGTTGTTTTAGATGTGCAAGTGATAGTCAAAACTCGCTGTGTCGGCACTCTGCCGACCATTTCGCTAGTTAACACCGGTCTTGTTGTGTGTGTTTCAAGCTCAAGAGCATCTCCAAGCAAAAAATGGTCAACAGCAACATTCAGACGGTTTCGTACTGCTCAATTGCTACATTAAAACGTTATGTTTCTTTTTCAGAACTGGAAAAACACAAGTGTGACAGCATTCGAACCTGTAATCTTCAGATCCGAAGTCCTACGCCTTATCCATTAGGCCACACGGTCACTGACGACCAACATTTACATGTATACGACTCATCTCGAAACGCTCACACCCCTGAGGATTTGCGTTTTCGTTCTACACAGCCGCTGCCCCTTGCTCTTTCCCACCCATTCGTTACATTCAACCTCTGACGTGACCGACCAAATATAGACTGAGAAACAAGACCACACACTTTGTGCATTCGGAATCGAAGGCAGGGCGACCCTCGCCGCATTTGCTACGATTGCCATTTGCTACTTCTGCAGAAGCGGCGGCGGCGGCGGCGACGACGACGACGACGAATATCGCGAGAGGCTCTGAGATATGTGAGAAATACATCTATAAAATGTAATTCAGACTGCCTCGTCCCACCTTATGCTGTACCGCTTTGGCAAATGCTTTATCTGCGCCATTCGCCTTAATCGCATCTGAGAGTGATTCTTAAAAAAACGCCTGTCGCTAATTGTTCGTCATCACAGGTACTGTTTGCTATACGGCCACGACGCGCAACTGATTTCCAAAATTCATCTTTCTCCTGTGAGGATGGAACTTACGACCCCTGGTTTACTAGACCAGTGCTCTACCACTGAGCTAAAGACGCGCGGCCTAGCGGTACTCTTGGGTACTTCGTCCTTACGGTCGTCTGCATCATCAGACTTTAGCTGACAACACTTCATATTACCGGCTAATATTTGCAGCTATGGCGACAAATTACTGCTTGGCTACACATCTGACACGTAACCGATGTGCTCTCCAAACAACAACACTTGCATTTCAGAACATGTCTTTCACACATGTCTACAAAATCACCTTCACCTTCAAATACAGCTTCCTTGCGACTGACAGAGACGTAGGCAAAGTTTAAAGTTGCTATTTCCATTAAATCTCGTTAATCAGAAAAACGGTAATTTACACCTGCAGCGGAACAAAATTCCGTTCCGCCCAGCGTCTGGCTCGAACCCACGACCCTGGGATTATGAGTCTGACGCTCTACCGACTGAGCTAGCCGGCTACCTCGGTGAATACCTGCCGGGTAGCACGTCACACAGTACTCGTTTGGGTTGGGTGGTCCCATACAGAATCTCTCCATGATGCCTAATGTTTTCCTAACGTCACACTCGTCACGTACTTCACTTTTATGTCATAATCCTTTCTGAGAGGTAAAGAAATTGCGTGACAACATGCAGAGCTAGTGGCGTCAAAATTAACACACATACTTTATGTGACTCAAAAGCCGAACGAGTTACTTTCCGACGTTGTTTTAGATGTGCAAGTGATAGTCAAAACTCGCTGTGTCGGCACTCTGCCGACCATTTCGATAGTTAACACCGGTCTTGTTGTGTGTGTTTCAAGCTCAAGAGCATCTCCAAGCAAAAAATGGTCAACAGCAACATTCAGACGGTTTCGTACTGCTCAATTGCTACATTAAAACGTTATGTTTCTTTTTCAGAACTGGAAAAACACAAGTGTGACAGCATTCGAACCTGTAATCTTCAGATCCGAAGTCCTACGCCTTATCCATTAGGCCACACGGTCACTGACGACCAACATTTACATGTATACGACTCATCTCGAAACGCTCACACCCCTGAGGATTTGCGTTTTCGTTCTACACAGCCGCTGCCCCTTGCTCTTTCCCACCCATTCGTTACATTCAACCTCTGACGTGACCGACCAAATATAGACTGAGAAACAAGACCACACACTTTGTGCATTCGGAATCGAAGGCAGGGCGACCCTCGCCGCATTTGCTACGATTGCCATTTGCTACTTCTGCAGAAGCGGCGGCGGCGGCGGCGACGACGACGACGACGAATATCGCGAGAGGCTCTGAGATATGTGAGAAATACATCTATAAAATGTAATTCAGACTGCCTCGTCCCACCTTATGCTGTACCGCTTTGGCAAATGCTTTATCTGCGCCATTCGCCTTAATCGCATCTGAGAGTGATTCTTAAAAAAACGCCTGTCGCTAATTGTTCGTCATCACAGGTACTGTTTGCTATACGGCCACGACGCGCAACTGATTTCCAAAATTCATCTTTCTCCTGTGAGGATGGAACTTACGACCCCTGGTTTACTAGACCAGTGCTCTACCACTGAGCTAAAGACGCGCGGCCTAGCGGTACTCTTGGGTACTTCGTCCTTACGGTCGTCTGCATCATCAGACTTTAGCTGACAACACTTCATATTACCGGCTAATATTTGCAGCTATGGCGACAAATTACTGCTTGGCTACACATCTGACACGTAACCGATGTGCTCTCCAAACAACAACACTTGCATTTCAGAACATGTCTTTCACACATGTCTACAAAATCACCTTCACCTTCAAATACAGCTTCCTTGCGACTGACAGAGACGTAGGCAAAGTTTAAAGTTGCTATTTCCATTAAATCTCGTTAATCAGAAAAACGGTAATTTACACCTGCAGCGGAACAAAATTCCGTTCCGCCCAGCGTCTGGCTCGAACCCACGACCCTGGGATTATGAGTCTGACGCTCTACCGACTGAGCTAGCCGGCTACCTCGGTGAATACCTGCCGGGTAGCACGTCACACAGTACTCGTTTGGGTTGGGTGGTCCCATACAGAATCTCTCCATGATGCCTAATGTTTTCCTAACGTCACACTCGTCACGTACTTCACTTTTATGTCATAATCCTTTCTGAGAGGTAAAGAAATTGCATGACAACATGCAGAGCTAGTGGTGTCAAAATTAACACACATACTTTATGTGACTCAAAAGCCGAACGAGTTACTTTCCGACGTTGTTTTAGATGTGCAAGTGATAGTCAAAACTCGCTGTGTCGGCACCCTGCCGACCATTTCGCTAGTTAACACCGGTCTTGTTGTGTGTGTTTCAAGCTCAAGAGCATCTCCAAGCAAAAAATGGTCAACAGCAACATTCAGACGGTTTCGTACTGCTCAATTGCTACATTAAAACGTTATGTTTCTTTTTCAGAACTGGAAAAACACAAGTGTGACAGCATTCGAACCTGTAATCTTCAGATCCGAAGTCCTACGCCTTATCCATTAGGCCACACGGTCACTGACGACCAACATTTACATGTATACGACTCATCTCGAAACGCTCACACCCCTGAGGATTTGCGTTTTCGTTCTACACAGCCGCTGCCCCTTGCTCTTTCCCACCCATTCGTTACATTCAACCTCTGACGTGACCGACCAAATATAGACTGAGAAACAAGACCACACACTTTGTGCATTCGGAATCGAAGGCAGGGCGACCCTCGCCGCATTTGCTACGATTGCCATTTGCTACTTCTGCAGAAGCGGCGGCGGCGGCGGCGACGACGACGACGACGACGACGAATATCGCGAGAGGCTCTGAGATATGTGAGAAATACATCTATAAAATGTAATTCAGACTGCCTCGTCCCACCTTATGCTGTACCGCTTTGGCAAATGCTTTATCTGCGCCATTCGCCTTAATCGCTTCTGAGACTGATTCTTAGAAAAACGCCTGTCGCTAATTGTTCGTCATCACAGGTACTGTTTGCTATACGGCCACGACGCGCAACTGATTTCCAAAATTCATCTTTCTCCTGTGAGAATAGAACTTACGACTCCTGGTTTATTAGACCAGTGCTGTACCACTGAGCTAAGGAGGCGCGGCCTAGCGGTACTGTTGGGTACTTCGTCCTTACGGTCGTCTGCATCATCAGACTTTAGCTGACAACACTTCATATTACTGGCTAATATTTGCAGCTATGGCGACAAATTACTGCTTGGCTACACATCTGACACGTAACCGATGTGCTCTCCAAACAACAACACTTGCATTTCAGAACATGTCTTTCACACATGTCTACAAAATCACCTTCACCTTCAAATACAGCTTCCTTGCGACTGACAGAGACGTAGGCAAAGTTTAAAGTTGCTATTTCCATTAAATCTCGTTAATCAGAAAAACGGTAATTTACACCTGCAGCGGAACAAAATTCCGTTCCGCCCAGCGTCTGGCTCGAACCCACGACCCTGGGATTATGAGTCTGACGCTCTACCGACTGAGCTAGCCGGCTACCTCGGTGAATACCTGCCGGGTAGCACGTCACACAGTACTCGTTTGGGTTGGGTGGTCCCATACAGAATCTCTCCATGATGCCTAATGTTTTCCTAACGTCACACTCGTCACGTACTTCACTTTTATGTCATAATCCTTTCTGAGAGGTAAAGAAATTGCGTGACAACATGCAGAGCTAGTGGCGTCAAAATTAACACACATACTTTATGTGACTCAAAAGCCGAACGAGTTACTTTCCGACGTTGTTTTAGATGTGCAAGTGATAGTCAAAACTCGCTGTGTCGGCACTCTGCCGACCATTTCGCTAGTTAACACCGGTCTTGTTGTGTGTGTTTCAAGCTCAAGAGCATCTCCAAGCAAAAAATGGTCAACAGCAACATTCAGACGGTTTCGTACTGCTCAATTGCTACATTAAAACGTTATGTTTCTTTTTCAGAACTGGAAAAACACAAGTGTGACAGCATTCGAACCTGTAATCTTCAGATCCGAAGTCCTACGCCTTATCCATTAGGCCACACGGTCACTGACGACCAACATTTACATGTATACGACTCATCTCGAAACGCTCACACCCCTGAGGATTTGCGTTTTCGTTCTACACAGCCGCTGCCCCTTGCTCTTTCCCACCCATTCGTTACATTCAACCTCTGACGTGACCGACCAAATATAGACTGAGAAACAAGACCACACACTTTGTGCATTCGGAATCGAAGGCAGGGCGACCCTCGCCGCATTTGCTACGATTGCCATTTGCTACTTCTGCAGAAGCGGCGGCGGCGGCGGCGACGACGACGACGACGACGAATATCGCGAGAGGCTCTGAGATATGTGAGAAATACATCTATAAAATGTAATTCAGACTGCCTCGTCCCACCTTATGCTGTACCGCTTTGGCAAATGCTTTATCTGCGCCATTCGCCTTAATCGCATCTGAGAGTGATTCTTAAAAAAACGCCTGTCGCTAATTGTTCGTCATCACAGGTACTGTTTGCTATACGGCCACGACGCGCAACTGATTTCCAAAATTCATCTTTCTCCTGTGAGGATGGAACTTACGACCCCTGGTTTATTAGACCAGTGCCCTACCACTGAGCTAAAGACGCGCGGCCTAGCGGTACTCTTGGGTACTTCGTCCTTACGGTCGTCTGCATCATCAGACTTTAGCTGACAACACTTCATATTACCGGCTAATATTTGCAGCTATGGCGACAAATTACTGCTTGGCTACACATCTGACACGTAACCGATGTGCTCTCCAAACAACAACACTTGCATTTCAGAACATGTCTTTCACACATGTCTACAAAATCACCTTCACCTTCAAATACAGCTTCCTTGCGACTGACAGAGATGTAGGCAAAGTTTAAAGTTGCTATTTCCATTAAATCTCGTTAATCAGAAAAACGGTAATTTACACCTGCAGCGGAACAAAATTCCGTTCCGCCCAGCGTCTGGCTCGAACCCACGACCCTGGGATTATGAGTCTGACGCTCTACCGACTGAGCTAGCCGGCTACCTCGGTGAATACCTGCCGGGTAGCACGTCACACAGTACTCGTTTGGGTTGGGTGGTCCCATACAGAATCTCTCCATGATGCCTAATGTTTTCCTAACGTCACACTCGTCACGTACTTCACTTTTATGTCATAATCATTTCTGAGAGGTAAAGAAATTGCGTGACAACATGCAGAGCTAGTGGCGTCAAAATTAACACACATACTTTATGTGACTCAAAAGCCGAACGAGTTACTTTCCGACGTTGTTTTAGATGTGCAAGTGATAGTCAAAACTCGCTGTGTCGGCACTCTGCCGACCATTTCGCTAGTTAACACCGGTCTTGTTGTGTGTGTTTCAAGCTCAAGAGCATCTCCAAGCAAAAAATGGTCAACAGCAACATTCAGACGGTTTCGTACTGCTCAATTGCTACATTAAAACGTTATGTTTCTTTTTCAGAACTGGAAAAACACAAGCGTGACAGCATTCGAACCTGTAATCTTCAGATCCGAAGTCCGACGCCTTATCCATTAGGCCACACGGTCACTGACGACCATCATTTACATGTATACGACTCATCTCGAAACGCTCACACCCCTGAGGATTTGTGTTTTCGTTCTACACAGCCGCTGCCCCTTGCTCTTTCCCACCCATTCGTTACATTCAACCTCTGACGAGACCGACCAAATATAGACTGAGAAACAAGACCACACACTTTGTGCATTCGGAATCGAAGGCAGGGCGACCCTCGCCGCATTTGCTACGATTGCCATTTGCTACTTCTGCAGAAGCGGCGGCGGCGGCGGCGACGACGACGACGACGAATATCGCGAGAGGCTCTGAGATATGTGAGAAATACATCTATAAAATGTAATTCAGACTGCCTCGTCCCACCTTATGCTGTACCGCTTTGGCAAATGCTTTATCTGCGCCATTCGCCTTAATCGCATCTGAGAGTGATTCTTAAAAAAACGCCTGTCGCTAATTGTTCGTCATCACAGGTACTGTTTGCTATACGGCCACGACGCGCAACTGATTTCCAAAATTCATCTTTCTCCTGTGAGGATGGAACTTACGACCCCTGGTTTACTAGACCAGTGCTCTACCACTGAGCTAAAGACGCGCGGCCTAGCGGTACTCTTGGGTACTTCGTCCTTACGGTCGTCTGCATCATCAGACTTTAGCTGACAACACTTCATATTACCGGCTAATATTTGCAGCTATGGCGACAAATTACTGCTTGGCTACACATCTGACACGTAACCGATGTGCTCTCCAAACAACAACACTTGCATTTCAGAACATGTCTTTCACACATGTCTACAAAATCACCTTCACCTTCAAATACAGCTTCCTTGCGACTGACAGAGACGTAGGCAAAGTTTAAAGTTGCTATTTCCATTAAATCCCGTTAATCAGAAAAACGGTAATTTACACCTGCAGCGGAACAAAATTCCGTTCCGCCCAGCGTCTGGCTCGAATCAACGACCCTGGGATTATGAGTCTGACGCTCTACCGACTGAGCTAGCCGGCTACCTCGGTGAATACCTGCCGGGTAGCACGTCACACAGTACTCGTTTGGGTTGGGTGGTCCCATACAGAATCTCTCCATGATGCCTAATGTTTTCCTAACGTCACACTCGTCACGTACTTCACTTTTATGTCATAATCCTTTCTGAGAGGTAAAGAAATTGCGTGACAACATGCAGAGCTAGTGGCGTCAAAATTAACACACATACTTTATGTGACTCAAAAGCCGAACGAGTTACTTTCCGACGTTGTTTTAGATGTGCAAGTGATAGTCAAAACTCGCTGTGTCGGCACTCTGCCGACCATTTCGCTAGTTAACACCGGTCTTGTTGTGTGTGTTTCAAGCTCAAGAGCATCTCCAAGCAAAAAATGGTCAACAGCAACATTCAGACGGTTTCGTACTGCTCAATTGCTACATTAAAACGTTATGTTTCTTTTTCAGAACTGGAAAAACACAAGTGTGACAGCATTCGAACCTGTAATCTTCAGATCCGAAGTCCTACGCCTTATCCATTAGGCCACACGGTCACTGACGACCAACATTTACATGTATACGACTCATCTCGAAACGCTCACACCCCTGAGGATTTGCGTTTTCGTTCTACACAGCCGCTGCCCCTTGCTCTTTCCCACCCATTCGTTACATTCAACCTCTGACGTGACCGACCAAATATAGACTGAGAAACAAGACCACACACTTTGTGCATTCGGAATCGAAGGCAGGGCGACCCTCGCCGCATTTGCTACGATTGCCATTTGCTACTTCTGCAGAAGCGGCGGCGGCGGCGGCGACGACGACGACGACGAATATCGCGAGAGGCTCTGAGATATGTGAGAAATACATCTATAAAATGTAATTCAGACTGCCTCGTCCCACCTTATGCTGTACCGCTTTGGCAAATGCTTTATCTGCGCCATTCGCCTTAATCGCATCTGAGAGTGATTCTTAAAAAAACGCCTGTCGCTAATTGTTCGTCATCACAGGTACTGTTTGCTATACGGCCACGAGGCGCAACTGATTTCCAAAATTCATCTTTCTCCTGTGAGGATGGAACTTACGACCCCTGGTTTATTAGACCAGTGCCCTACCACTGAGCTAAAGACGCGCGGCCTAGCTGTACTCTTGGGTACTTCGTCCTTACGGTCGTCTGCATCATCAGACTTTAGCTGACAACACTTCATATTACCGGCTAATATTTGCAGCTATGGCGACAAATTACTGCTTGGCTACACATCTGACACGTAACCGATGTGCTCTCCAAACAACAACACTTGCATTTCAGAACATGTCTTTCACACATGTCTACAAAATCACCTTCACCTTCAAATACAGCTTCCTTGCGACTGACAGAGATGTAGGCAAAGTTTAAAGTTGCTATTTCCATTAAATCTCGTTAATCAGAAAAACGGTAATTTACACCTGCAGCGGAACAAAATTCCGTTCCGCCCAGCGTCTGGCTCGAACCCACAACCCTGGGATTATGAGTCTGACGCTCTACCGACTGAGCTAGCCGGCTACCTCGGTGAATACCTGCCGGGTAGCACGTCACACAGTACTCGTTTGGGTTGGGTGGTCCCATACAGAATCTCTCCATGATGCCTAATGTTTTCCTAACGTCACACTCGTCACGTACTTCACTTTTATGTCATAATCATTTCTGAGAGGTAAAGAAATTGCGTGACAACATGCAGAGCTAGTGGCGTCAAAATTAACACACATACTTTATGTGACTCAAAAGCCGAACGAGTTACTTTCCGACGTTGTTTTAGATGTGCAAGTGATAGTCAAAACTCGCTGTGTCGGCACTCTGCCGACCATTTCGCTAGTTAACACCGGTCTTGTTGTGTGTGTTTCAAGCTCAAGAGCATCTCCAAGCAAAAAATGGTCAACAGCAACATTCAGACGGTTTCGTACTGCTCAATTGCTACATTAAAACGTTATGTTTCTTTTTCAGAACTGGAAAAACACAAGCGTGACAGCATTCGAACCTGTAATCTTCAGATCAGAAGTCCGACGCCTTATCCATTAGGCCACACGGTCACTGACGACCATCATTTACATGTATACGACTCATCTCGAAACGCTCACACCCCTGAGGATTTGTGTTTTCGTTCTACGCAGCCGCTGCCCCTTGCTCTTTCCCACCCATTCGTTACATTCAACCTCTGACGAGACCGACCAAATATAGACTGAGAAACAAGACCACACACTTTGTGCATTCGGAATCGAAGGCAGGGCGACCCGCGCCGCATTTGCTACGATTGCCATTTGCTACTTCTGCAGAAGCGGCGGCGGCGGCGACGACGACGACGACGACGACGAATATCGCGAGAGGCTCTGAGATATGTGAGAAATACATCTATAAAATGTAATTCAGACTGCCTCGTCCCACCTTATGCTGTACCGCTTTGGCAAATGCTTTATCTGCGCCATTCGCCTTAATCGCATCTGAGACTGATTCTTAGAAAAAGGCCTGTCGCTAATTGTTCGTCATCACAGGTACTGTTTGCTATACGGCCACGACGCGCAACTGATTTCCAAAATTCATCTTTCTCCTGTGAGAATAGAACTTACGACCCCTGGTTTATTAGACCAGTGCTCTACCACTGAGCTAAAGAGGCGCGGCCTAGCGGTACTCTTGGGTACTTCGTCCTTATGGTCGTCTGCATCATCAGACTTTAGCTGACAACACTTCATATTACCGGCTAATATTTGCAGCTATGGCGACAAATTACTGCTTGGCTACACATCTGACACGTAACCGATGTGCTCTCCAAACAACAACACTTGCATTTCAGAACATGTCTTTCACACATGTCTACAAAATCACATTCACCTTCAAATACAGCTTCCTTGCGACTGACAGAGATGTAGGCAAAGTTTAAAGTTGCTATTTCCATTAAATCTCGTTAATCAGAAAAACGGTAATTTACACCTGCAGCGGAACCAAATTCCGTTCCGCCCAGCGTCTGGCTCGAACCCACGACCCTGGGATTATGAGTCTGACGCTCTACCGACTGAGCTAGCCGGCTACCTCGGTGAATACCTGCAGGGTAGCACGTCACACAGTACTCGTTTGGGTTGGGTGGTCCCATACAGAATCTCTCCATGATGCCTAATGTTTTCCTAACGTCACACTCGTCACGTACTTCACTTTTATGTCATAATCATTTCTGAGAGGTAAAGAAATTGCGTGACAACATGCAGAGCTAGTGGCGTCAAAATTAACACACATACTTTATGTGACTCAAAAGCCGAACGAGTTACTTTCCGACGTTGTTTTAGATGTGCAAGTGATAGTCAAAACTCGCTGTGTCGGCACTCTGCCGACCATTTCGCTAGTTAACACCGGTCTTGTTGTGTGTGTTTCAAGCTCAAGAGCATCTCCAAGCAAAAAATGGTCAACAGCAACATTCAGACGGTTTCGTACTGCTCAATTGCTACATTAAAACGTTATGTTTCTTTTTCAGAACTGGAAAAACACAAGCGTGACAGCATTCGAACCTGTAATCTTCAGATCCGAAGTCCGACGCCTTATCCATTAGGCCACACGGTCACTGACGACCATCATTTACATGTATACGACTCATCTCGAAACGCTCACACCCCTGAGGATTTGTGTTTTCGTTCTACACAGCCGCTGCCCCTTGCTCTTTCCCACCCATTCGTTACATTCAACCTCTGACGAGACCGACCAAATATAGACTGAGAAACAAGACCACACACTTTGTGCATTCGGAATCGAAGGCAGGGCGACCCGCGCCGCATTTGCTACGATTGCCATTTGCTACTTCTGCAGAAGCGGCGGCGGCGACGACGACGACGACGACGACGAATATCGCGAGAGGCTCTGAGATATGTGAGAAATACATCTATAAAATGTAATTCAGACTGCCTCGTCCCACCTTATGCTGTACCGCTTTGGCAAATGCTTTATCTGCGCCATTCGCCTTAATCGCATCTGAGACTGATTCTTAGAAAAACGCCTGTCGCTAATTGTTCGTCATCACAGGTACTGTTTGCTATACGGCCACGACGCGCAACTGATTTCCAAAATTCATCTTTCTCCTGTGAGAATAGAACTTACGACCCCTGGTTTATTAGACCAGTGCTCTACCACTGAGCTAAAGAGGCGCGGCCTAGCGGTACTCTTGGGTACTTCGTCCTTACGGTCGTCTGCATCATCAGACTTTAGCTGACAACACTTCATATTACCGGCTAATATTTGCAGCTATGGCGACAAATTACTGCTTGGCTACACATCTGACACGTAACCGATGTGCTCTCCAAACAACAACACTTGCATTTCAGAACATGTCTTTCACACATGTCTACAAAATCACCTTCACCTTCAAATACAGCTTCCTTGCGACTGACAGAGATGTAGGCAAAGTTTAAAGTTGCTATTTCCATTAAATCTCGTTAATCAGAAAAACGGTAATTTACACCTGCAGCGGAACAAAATTCCGTTCCGCCCAGCGTCTGGCTCGAACCCACGACCCTGGGATTATGAGTCTGACGCTCTACCGACTGAGCTAGCCGGTTACCTCGGTGAATACCTGCCGGGTAGCACGTCACACAGTACTCGTTTGGGTTGGGTGGTCCCATACAGAATCTCTCCATGATGCCTAATGTTTTCCTAACGTCACACTCGTCACGTACTTCACTTTTATGTCATAATCCTTTCTGAGAGGTAAAGAAATTGCATGACAACATGCAGAGCTAGTGGCGTCAAAATTAACACACATACTTTATGTGACTCAAAAGCCGAACGAGTTACTTTCCGACGTTGTTTTAGATGTGCAAGTGATAGTCAAAACTCGCTGTGTCGGCACTCTGCCGACCATTTCGCTAGTTAACACCGGTCTTGTTGTGTGTGTTTCAAGCTCAAGAGCATCTCCAAGCAAAAAATGGTCAACAGCAACATTCAGACGGTTTCGTACTGCTCAATTGCTACATTAAAACGTTATGTTTCTTTTTCAGAACTGGAAAAACACAAGCGTGACAGCATTCGAACCTGTAATCTTCAGATCCGAAGTCCGACGCCTTATCCATTAGGCCACACGGTCACTGACGACCATCATTTACATGTATACGACTCATCTCGAAACGCTCACACCCCTGAGGATTTGTGTTTTCGTTCTACACAGCCGCTGCCCCTTGCTCTTTCCCACCCATTCGTTACATTCAACCTCTGACGAGACCGACCAAATATAGACTGAGAAACAAGACCACACACTTTGTGCATTCGGAATCGAAGGCAGGGCGACCCGCGCCGCATTTGCTACGATTGCCATTTGCTACTTCTGCAGAAGCGGCGGCGGCGGCGACGACGACGACGACGACGACGAATATCGCGAGAGGCTCTGAGATATGTGAGAAATACATCTATAAAATGTAATTCAGACTGCCTCGTCCCACCTTATGCTGTACCGCTTTGGCAAATGCTTTATCTGCGCCATTCGCCTTAATCGCATCTGAGACTGATTCTTAGAAAAACGCCTGTCGCTAATTGTTCGTCATCACAGGTACTGTTTGCTATACGGCCACGACGCGCAACTGATTTCCAAAATTCATCTTTCTCCTGTGAGAATAGAACTTACGACCCCTGGTTTATTAGACCAGTGCTCTACCACTGAGCTAAAGAGGCGCGGCCTAGCGGTACTCTTGGGTACTTCGTCCTTACGGTCGTCTGCATCATCAGACTTTAGCTGACAACACTTCATATTACCGGCTAATATTTGCAGCTATGGCGACAAATTACTGCTTGGCTACACATCTGACACGTAACCGATGTGCTCTCCAAACAACAACACTTGCATTTCAGAACATGTCTTTCACACATGTCTACAAAATCACCTTCACCTTCAAATACAGCTTCCTTGCGACTGACAGAGATGTAGGCAAAGTTTAAAGTTGCTATTTCCATTAAATCTCGTTAATCAGAAAAACGGTAATTTACACCTGCAGCGGAACAAAATTCCGTTCCGCCCAGCGTCTGGCTCGAACCCACGACCCTGGGATTATGAGTCTGACGCTCTACCGACTGAGCTAGCCGGCTACCTCGGTAAATACCTGCCGGGTAGCACGTCACACAGTACTCGTTTGGGTTGGGTGGTCCCATACAGAATCTCTCCATGATGCCTAATGTTTTCCTAACGTCACACTCGTCACGTACTTCACTTTTATGTCATAATCATTTCTGAGAGGTAAAGAAATTGCATGACAACATGCAGAGCTAGTGGCGTCAAAATTAACACACATACTTTATGTGACTCAAAAGCCGAACGAGTTACTTTCCGACGTTGTTTTAGATGTGCAAGTGATAGTCAAAACTCGCTGTGTCGGCACTCTGCCGACCATTTCGATAGTTAACACCGGTCTTGTTGTGTGTGTTTCAAGCTCAAGAGCATCTCCAAGCAAAAAATGGTCAACAGCAACATTCAGACGGTTTCGTACTGCTCAATTGCTACATTAAAACGTTATGTTTCTTTTTCAGAACTGGAAAAACACAAGCGTGACAGCATTCGAACCTGTAATCTTCAGATCCGAAGTCCGACGCCTTATCCATTAGGCCACACGGTCACTGACGACCATCATTTACATGTATACGACTCATCTCGAAACGCTCACACCCCTGAGGATTTGTGTTTTCGTTCTACACAGCCGCTGCCCCTTGCTCTTTCCCACCCATTCGTTACATTCAACCTCTGACGAGACCGACCAAATATAGACTGAGAAACAAGACCACACACTTTGTGCATTCGGAATCGAAGGCAGGGCGTCCCGCGCCGCATTTGCTACGATTGCCATTTGCTACTTCTGCAGAAGCGGCGGCGGCGGCGACGACGACGACGACGACGACGAATATCGCGAGAGGCTCTGAGATATGTGAGAAATACATCTATAAAATGTAATTCAGACTGCCTCGTCCCACCTTATGCTGTACCGCTTTGGCAAATGCTTTATCTGCGCCATTCGCCTTAATCGCATCTGAGACTGATTCTTAGAAAAACGCCTGTCGCTAATTGTTCGTCATCACAGGTACTGTTTGCTATACGGCCACGACGCGCAACTGATTTCCAAAATTCATCTTTCTCCTGTGAGAATAGAACTTACGACCCCTGGTTTATTAGACCAGTGCTCTACCACTGAGCTAAAGAGGCGCGGCCTAGCGGTACTCTTGGGTACTTCGTCCTTACGGTCGTCTGCATCATCAGACTTTAGCTGACAACACTTCATATTACCGGCTAATATTTGCAGCTATGGCGACAAATTACTGCTTGGCTACACATCTGACACGTAACCGATGTGCTCTCCAAACAACAACACTTGCATTTCAGAACATGTCTTTCACACATGTCTACAAAATCACCTTCACCTTCAAATACAGCTTCCTTGCGACTGACAGAGATGTAGGCAAAGTTTAAAGTTGCTATTTCCATTAAATCTCGTTAATCAGAAAAACGGTAATTTACACCTGCAGCGGAACAAAATTCCGTTCCGCCCAGCGTCTGGCTCGAACCCACGACCCTGGGATTATGAGTCTGACGCTCTACCGACTGAGCTAGCCGGCTACCTCGGTGAATACCTGCCGGGTAGCACGTCACACAGTACTCGTTTGGGTTGGGTGGTCCCATACAGAATCTCTCCATGATGCCTAATGTTTTCCTAACGTCACACTCGTCACGTACTTCACTTTTATGTCATAATCCTTTCTGAGAGGTAAAGAAATTGCATGACAACATGCAGAGCTAGTGGCGTCAAAATTAACACACATACTTTATGTGACTCAAAAGCCGAACGAGTTACTTTCCGACGTTGTTTTAGATGTGCAAGTGATAGTCAAAACTCGCTGTGTCGGCACTCTGCCGACCATTTCGCTAGTTAACACCGGTCTTGTTTTGTGTGTTTCAAGCTCAAGAGCATCTCCAAGCAAAAAATGGTCAACAGCAACATTCAGACGGTTTCGTACTGCTCAATTGCTACATTAAAACGTTATGTTTCTTTTTCAGAACTGGAAAAACACAAGCGTGACAGCATTCGAACCTGTAATCTTCAGATCCGAAGTCCGACGCCTTATCCATTAGGCCACACGGTCACTGACGACCATCATTTACATGTATACGACTCATCTCGAAACGCTCACACCCCTGAGGATTTGTGTTTTCGTTCTACACAGCCGCTGCCCCTTGCTCTTTCCCACCCATTCGTTACATTCAACCTCTGACGAGACCGACCAAATATAGACTGAGAAACAAGACCACACACTTTGTGCATTCGGAATCGAAGGCAGGGCGACCCGCGCCGCATTTGCTACGATTGCCATTTGCTACTTCTGCAGAAGCGGCGGCGGCGGCGACGACGACGACGACGACGACGACGAATATCGCGAGAGGCTCTGAGATATGTGAGAAATACATCTATAAAATGTAATTCAGACTGCCTCGTCCCACCTTATGCTGTACCGCTTTGGCAAATGCTTTATCTGCGCCATTCGCCTTAATCGCATCTGAGACTGATTCTTAGAAAAACGCCTGTCGCTAATTGTTCGTCATCACAGGTACTGTTTGCTATACGGCCACGACGCGCAACTGATTTCCAAAATTCATCTTTCTCCTGTGAGAATAGAACTTACGACCCCTGGTTTATTAGACCAGTGCTCTACCACTGAGCTAAAGAGGCGCGGCCTAGCGGTACTCTTGGGTACTTCGTCCTTACGGTCGTCTGCATCATCAGACTTTAGCTGACAACACTTCATATTACCGGCTAATATTTGCAGCTATGGCGACAAATTACTGCTTGGCTACACATCTGACACGTAACCGATGTGCTCTCCAAACAACAACACTTGCATTTCAGAACATGTCTTTCACACATGTCTACAAAATCACCTTCACCTTCAAATACAGCTTCCTTGCGACTGACAGAGACGTAGGCAAAGTTTAAAGTTGCTATTTCCATTAAATCTCGTTAATCAGAAAAACGGTAATTTACACCTGCAGCGGAACAAAATTCCGTACCGCCCAGCGTCTGGCTCGAACCCACGACCCTGGGATTAAGAGTCTGACGCTCTACCGACTGAGCTAGCCGGTTACCTCAGTGAATACCTGCCGGGTAGCACGTCACACAGTACTCGTTTGGGTTGGGTGGTCCCATACAGAATCTCTCCATGATGCCTAATGTTTTCCTAACGTCACACTCGTCACGTACTTCACTTTTATGTCATAATCATTTCTGAGAGGTAAAGAAATTGCATGACAACATGCAGAGCTAGTGGCGTCAAAATTAACACACATACTTTATGTGACTCAAAAGCCGAACGAGTTACTTTCCGACGTTGTTTTAGATGTGCAAGTGATAGTCAAAACTCGCTGTGTCGGCACTCTGCCGACCATTTCGCTAGTTAACACCGGTCTTGTTGTGTGTGTTTCAAGCTCAAGAGCATCTCCAAGCAAAAAATGGTCAACAGCAACATTCAGACGGTTTCGTACTGCTCAATTGCTACATTAAAACGTTATGTTTCTTTTTCAGAACTGGAAAAACACAAGCGTGACAGCATTCGAACCTGTAATCTTCAGATCCGAAGTCCTACGCCTTATCCATTAGGCCACACGGTCACTGACGCCAACATTTACATGTATACGACTCATCTCGAAACGCTCACACCCCTGAGGATTTGCGTTTTTGATCTACACGGCTGCTGCCCCTTGCTCTATCCCACCCATTCGTTACATTCAACCTCAGACGTGACCGACCAAATATATACTGAGAAACAAGACCACACACTTTGTGCATTCGGAATCGAAGGCAGGGCGTCCCTCGCCGCATTTGCTACGATTGCCATTTGCTACTTCTGCAGAAGCGGCGGCGGCGGCGGCGACGACGACGACGACGACGACGAATATCGCGAGAGGCTCTGAGATATGTGAGAAATACATCTATAAAATGTAATTCAGACTGCCTCGTCCCACCTTATGCTGTACCGCTTTGGCAAATGCTTTATCTGCGCCATTTGCCTTAATCGCATCTGAGAGTAATTCTTAAAAAAACGCTTGTCGCTAATTGTTCGTCATCACAGGTACTGTTTGCTATACGGCCACGACGCGCAACTGATTTCCAAAATTCATCTTTCTCCTGTGAGAATGGAACTTGCGACCCCTGGTTTATTAGACCAGTGCTCTACCACTGAGCTAAAGAGGCGCGGCCTAGCGGTACTCTTGGGTACTTCGTCCTTACGGTCGTCTGCATCATCAGACTTTAGCTGACAACACTTCATATTACCGGCTAATATTTGCAGCTATGGCGACAAATTACTGCTTGGCTACACATCTGACACGTAACCGATGTGCTCTCCAAACAACAACACTTGCATTTCAGAACATGTCTTTCACACATGTCTACAAAATCACCTTCACCTTCAAATACAGCTTCCTTGCGACTGACAGAGATGTAGGCAAAGTTTAAAGTTGCTATTTCCATTAAATCTCGTTAATCAGAAAAACGGTAATTTACACCTGCAGCGGAACAAAATTCCGTTCCGCCCAGCGTCTGGCTCGAACCCACGACCCTGGGATTATGAGTCTGACGCTCTACCGACTGAGCTAGCCGGCTACCTCGGTGAATACCTGCCGGGTAGCACGTCACACAGTACTCGTTTGGGTTGGGTGGTCCCATACAGAATCTCTCCATGATGCCTAATGTTTTCCTAACGTCACACTCGTCACGTACTTCACTTTTATGTCATAATCATTTCTGAGAGGTAAAGAAATTGCGTGACAACATGCAGAGCTAGTGGCGTCAAAATTAACACACATACTTTATGTGACTCAAAAGCCGAACGAGTTACTTTCCGACGTTGTTTTAGATGTGCAAGTGATAGTCAAAACTCGCTGTGTCGGCACTCTGCCGACCATTTCGCTAGTTAACACCGGTCTTGTTGTGTGTGTTTCAAGCTCAAGAGCATCTCCAAGCAAAAAATGGTCAACAGCAACATTCAGACGGTTTCGTACTGCTCAATTGCTACATTAAAACGTTATGTTTCTTTTTCAGAACTGGAAAAACACAAGCGTGACAGCATTCGAACCTGTAATCTTCAGATCCGAAGTCCGACGCCTTATCCATTAGGCCACACGGTCACTGACGACCATCATTTACATGTATACGACTCATCTCGAAACGCTCACACCTCTGAGGATTTGTGTTTTCGTTCTACACAGCCGCTGCCCCTTGCTCTTTCCCACCCATTCGTTACATTCAACCTCTGACGAGACCGACCAAATATAGACTGAGAAACAAGACCACACACTTTGTGCATTCGGAATCGAAGGCAGGGCGACCCGCGCCGCATTTGCTACGATTGCCATTTGCTACTTCTGCAGAAGCGGCGGCGGCGGCGACGACGACGACGACGACGACGAATATCGCGAGAGGCTCTGAGATATGTGAGAAATACATCTATAAAATGTAATTCAGACTGCCTCGTCCCACCTTATGCTGTACCGCTTTGGCAAATGCTTTATCTGCGCCATTCGCCTTAATCGCATTTGAGACTGATTCTTAGAAAAACGCCTGTCGCTAATTGTTCGTCATCACAGGTACTGTTTGCTATACGGCCACGACGCGCAACTGATTTCCAAAATTCATCTTTCTCCTGTGAGAATGGAACTTACGACCCCTGGTTTATTAGACCAGTGCTCTACCACTGAGCTAAAGAGGCGCGGCCTAGCGGTACTCTTGGGTACTTCGTCCTTACGGTCGTCTGCATCATCAGACTTTAGCTGACAACACTTCATATTACCGGCTAATATTTGCAGCTATGGCGACAAATTACTGCTTGGCTACACATCTGACACGTAACCGATGTGCTCTCCAAACAACAACACTTGCATTTCAGAACATGTCTTTCACACATGTCTACAAAATCACCTTCACCTTCAAATACAGCTTCCTTGCGACTGACAGAGATGTAGGCAAAGTTTAAAGTTGCTATTTCCATTAAATCTCGTTAATCAGAAAAACGGTAATTTACACCTGCAGCGGAACAAAATTCCGTTCCGCCCAGCGTCTGGCTCGAACCCACGACCCTGGGATTATGAGTCTGACGCTCTACCGACTGAGCTAGCCGGCTACCTCGGTGAATACCTGCCGGGTAGCACGTCACACAGTACTCGTTTGGGTTGGGTGGTCCCATACAGAATCTCTCCATGATGCCTAATGTTTTCCTAACGTCACACTCGTCACGTACTTCACTTTTATGTCATAATCATTTCTGAGAGGTAAAGAAATTGCGTGACAACATGCAGAGCTAGTGGCGTCAAAATTAACACACATACTTTATGTGACTCAAAAGCCGAACGAGTTACTTTCCGACGTTGTTTTAGATGTGCAAGTGATAGTCAAAACTCGCTGTGTCGGCACTCTGCCGACCATTTCGCTAGTTAACACCGGTCTTGTTGTGTGTGTTTCAAGCTCAAGAGCATCTCCAAGCAAAAAATGGTCAACAGCAACATTCAGACGGTTTCGTACTGCTCAATTGCTACATTAAAACGTTATGTTTCTTTTTCAGAACTGGAAAAACACAAGCGTGACAGCATTCGAACCTGTAATCTTCAGATCCGAAGTCCGACGCCTTATCCATTAGGCCACACGGTCACTGACGACCATCATTTACATGTATATGACTCATCTCGAAACGCTGACACCTCTGAGGATTTGTGTTTTCGTTCTACACAGCCGCTGCCCCTTGCTCTTTCCCACCCATTCGTTACATTCAACCTCTGACGAGACCGACCAAATATAGACTGAGAAACAAGACCACACACTTTGTGCATTCGGAATCGAAGGCAGGGCGACCCGCGCCGCATTTGCTACGATTGCCATTTGCTACTTCTGCAGAAGCGGCGGCGGCGGCGACGACGACGACGACGACGACGAATATCGCGAGAGGCTCTGAGATATGTGAGAAATACATCTATAAAATGTAATTCAGACTGCCTCGTCCCACCTTATGCTGTACCGCTTTGGCAAATGCTTTATCTGCGCCATTCGCCTTAATCGCATCTGAGACTGATTCTTAGAAAAACGCCTGTCGCTAATTGTTCGTCATCACAGGTACTGTTTGCTATACGGCCACGACGCGCAACTGATTTCCAAAATTCATCTTTCTCCTGTGAGAATAGAACTTACGACCCCTGGTTTATTAGACCAGTGCTCTACCACTGAGCTAAAGAGGCGCGGCCTAGCGGTACTCTTGGGTACTTCGTCCTTACGGTCGTCTGCATCATCAGACTTTAGCTGACAACACTTCATATTACCGGCTAATATTTGCAGCTATGGCGACAAATTACTGCTTGGCTACACATCTGACACGTAACCGATGTGCTCTCCAAACAACAACACTTGCATTTCAGAACATGTCTTTCACACATGTCTACAAAATCACCTTCACCTTCAAATACAGCTTCCTTGCGACTGACAGAGATGTAGGCAAAGTTTAAAGTTGCTATTTCCATTAAATCTCGTTAATCAGAAAAACGGTAATTTACACCTGCAGCGGAACAAAATTCCGTTCCGCCCAGCGTCTGGCTCGAACCCACGACCCTGGGATTATGAGTCTGACGCTCTACCGACTGAGCTAGCCGGTTACCTCGGTGAATACCTGCCGGGTAGCACGTCACACAGTACTCGTTTGGGTTGGGTGGTCCCATACAGAATCTCTCCATGATGCCTAATGTTTTCCTAACGTCACACTCGTCACGTACTTCACTTTTATGTCATAATCCTTTCTGAGAGGTAAAGAAATTGCATGACAACATGCAGAGCTAGTGGCGTCAAAATTAACACACATACTTTATGTGACTCAAAAGCCGAACGAGTTACTTTCCGACGTTGTTTTAGATGTGCAAGTGATAGTCAAAACTCGCTGTGTCGGCACTCTGCCGACCATTTCGCTAGTTAACACCGGTCTTGTTGTGTGTGTTTCAAGCTCAAGAGCATCTCCAAGCAAAAAATGGTCAACAGCAACATTCAGACGGTTTCGTACTGCTCAATTGCTACATTAAAACGTTATGTTTCTTTTTCAGAACTGGAAAAACACAAGCGTGACAGCATTCGAACCTGTAATCTTCAGATCCGAAGTCCGACGCCTTATTCATTAGGCCACACGGTCACTGACGACCATCATTTACATGTATACGACTCATCTCGAAACGCTCACACCCCTGAGGATTTGTGTTTTCGTTCTACACAGCCGCTGCCCCTTGCTCTTTCCCACCCATTCGTTACATTCAACCTCTGACGAGACCGACCAAATATAGACTGAGAAACAAGACCACACACTTTGTGCATTCGGAATCGAAGGCAGGGCGACCCGCGCCGCATTTGCTACGATTGCCATTTGCTACTTCTGCAGAAGCGGCGGGGGCGGCGACGACGACGACGACGACGACGACGAATATCGCGAGAGGCTCTGAGATATGTGAGAAATACATCTATAAAATGTAATTCAGACTGCCTCGTCCCACCTTATGCTGTACCGCTTTGGCAAATGCTTTATCTGCGCCATTCGCCTTAATCGCATCTGAGACTGATTCTCAGAAAAACGCCTGTCGCTAATTGTTCGTCATCACAGGTACTGTTTGCTATACGGCCACGACGCGCAACTGATTTCCAAAATTCATCTTTCTCCTGTGAGAATAGAACTTACGACCCCTGGTTTATTAGACCAGTGCTCTACCACTGAGCTAAAGAGGCGTGGCCTAGCGGTACTCTTGGGTACTTCGTCCTTACGGTCGTCTGCATCATCAGACTTTAGCTGACAACACTTCATATTACCGGCTAATATTTGCAGCTATGGCGACAAATTACTGCTTGGCTACACATCTGACACGTAACCGATGTGCTCTCCAAACAACAACACTTGCATTTCAGAACATGTCTTTCACACATGTCTACAAAATCACCTTCACCTTCAAATACAGCTTCCTTGCGACTGACAGAGATGTAGGCAAAGTTTAAAGTTGCTATTTCCATTAAATCTCGTTAATCAGAAAAACGGTAATTTACACCTGCAGCGGAACAAAATTCCGTTCCGCCCAGCGTCTGGCTCGAACCCACGACCCTGGGATTATGAGTCTGACGCTCTACCGACTGAGCTAGCCGGCTACCTCGGTGAATACCTGCCGGGTAGCACGTCACACAGTACTCGTTTGGGTTGGGTGGTCCCATACAGAATCTCTCCATGATGCCTAATGTTTTCCTAACGTCACACTCGTCACGTACTTCACTTTTATGTCATAATCCTTTCTGAGAGGTAAAGAAATTGCATGACAACATGCAGAGCTAGTGGCGTCAAAATTAACACACATACTTTATGTGACTCAAAAGCCGAACGAGTTACTTTCCGACGTTGTTTTAGATGTGCAAGTGATAGTCAAAACTCGCTGTGTCGGCACTCTGCCGACCATTTCGCTAGTTAACACCGGTCTTGTTGTGTGTGTTTCAAGCTCAAGAGCATCTCCAAGCAAAAAATGGTCAACAGCAACATTCAGACGGTTTCGTACTGCTCAATTGCTACATTAAAACGTTATGTTTCTTTTTCAGAACTGGAAAAACACAAGCGTGACAGCATTCGAACCTGTAATCTTCAGATCCGAAGTCCGACGCCTTATCCATTAGGCCACACGGTCACTGACGACCATCATTTACATGTATACGACTCATCTCGAAACGCTCACACCCCTGAGGATTTGTGTTTTCGTTCTACACAGCCGCTGCCCCTTGCTCTTTCCCACCCATTCGTTACATTCAACCTCTGACGAGACCGACCAAATATAGACTGAGAAACAAGACCACACACTTTGTGCATTCGGAATCGAAGGCAGGGCGACCCGCGCCGCATTTGCTACGATTGCCATTTGCTACTTCTGCAGAAGCGGCGGCGGCGGCGACGACGACGACGACGACGACGACGAAGATCGCGAGAGGCTCTGAGATATGTGAGAAATACATCTATAAAATGTAATTCAGACTGCCTCGTCCCACCTTATGCTGTACCGCTTTGGCAAATGCTTTATCTGCGCCATTCGCCTTAATCGCATCTGAGTGTGATTCTTAAAAAAACGCCTGTCGCTAATTGTTCGTCATCACAGGTACTGTTTGCTATACGGCCACGACGCGCAACTGATTTCCAAAATTCATCTTTCTCCTGTGAGGATGGAACTTACGACCCGCTGGTTTATTAGACCAGTGCTCTACCACTGAGCTAAAGACGCGCGGCCTAGCGGTACTCTTGAGTACTTCGTCCTTACGGTCGTCTGCATCATCAGACTTTAGCTGACAACACTTCATATTACCGGCTAATATTTGCAGCTATGGCGACAAATTACTGCTTGGCTACACATCTGACACGTAACCGATGTGCTCTCCAAACAACAACACTTGCATTTCAGAACATGTCTTTCACACATGTCTACAAAATCACCTTCACCTTCAAATACAGCTTCCTTGCGACTGACAGAGACGTAGGCAAAGTTTAAAGTTGCTATTTCCATTAAATCTCGTTAATCAGAAAAACGGTAATTTACACCTGCAGCGGAACAAAATTCCGTTCCGCCCAGCGTCTGGCTCGAACCCACGACCCTGGGATTATGAGTCTGACGCTCTACCGACTGAGCTAGCCGGCTACCTCGGTGAATACCTGCCGGGTAGCACGTCACACAGTACTCGTTTGGGTTGGGTGGTCCCATACAGAATCTCTCCATGATGCCTAATGTTTTCCTAACGTCACACTCGTCACGTACTTCACTTTTATGTCATAATCCTTTCTGAGAGGTAAAGAAATTGCATGACAACATGCAGAGCTAGTGGCGTCAAAATTAACACACATACTTTATGTGACTCAAAAGCCGAACGAGTTACTTTCCGACGTTGTTTTAGATGTGCAAGTGATAGTCAAAACTCGCTGTGTCGGCACTCTGCCGACCATTTCGATAGTTAACACCGGTCTTGTTGTGTGTGTTTCAAGCTCAAGAGCATCTCCAAGCAAAAAATGGTCAACAGCAACATTCAGACGGTTTCGTACTGCTCAATTGCTACATTAAAACGTTATGTTTCTTTTTCAGAACTGGAAAAACACAAGCGTGACAGCATTCGAACCTGTAATCTTCAGATCCGAAGTCCGACGCCTTATCCATTAGGCCACACGGTCACTGACGACCATCATTTACATGTATACGACTCATCTCGAAACGCTCACACCCCTGAGGATTTGTGTTTTCGTTCTACACAGCCGCTGCCCCTTGCTCTTTCCCACCCATTCGTTACATTCAACCTCTGACGAGACCGACCAAATATAGACTGAGAAACAAGACCACACACTTTGTGCATTCGGAATCGAAGGCAGGGCGACCCGCGCCGCATTTGCTACGATTGCCATTTGCTACTTCTGCAGAAGCGGCGGCGGCGGCGACGACGACGAAAATCGCGAGAGGCTCTGAGATATGTGAGAAATACATCTATAAAATGTAATTCAGACTGCCTCGTCCCACCTTATGCTGTACCGCTTTGGCAAATGCTTTATCTGCGCCATTCGCCTTAATCGCATCTGAGAGTGATTCTTAAAAAAACGCCTGTCGCTAATTGTTCGTCATCACAGGTACTGTTTGCTATACGGCCACGACGCGCAACTGATTTCCAAAATTCATCTTTCTCCTGTGAGGATGGAACTTACGACCCGCTGGTTTATTAGACCAGTGCTCTACCACTGAGCTAAAGACGCGCGGCCTAGCGGTACTCTTGAGTACTTCGTCCTTACGGTCGTCTGCATCATCAGACTTTAGCTGACAACACTTCATATTACCGGCTAATATTTGCAGCTATGGCGACAAATTACTGCTTGGCTACACATCTGACACGTAACCGATGTGCTCTCCAAACAACAACACTTGCATTTCAGAACATGTCTTTCACACATGTCTACAAAATCACCTTCACCTTCAAATACAGCTTCCTTGCGACTGACAGAGACGTAGGCAAAGTTTAAAGTTGCTATTTCCATTAAATCTCGTTAATCAGAAAAACGGTAATTTACACCTGCAGCGGAACAAAATTCCGTTCCGCCCAGCGTCTGGCTCGAACCCACGACCCTGGGATTATGAGTCTGACGCTCTACCGACTGAGCTAGCCGGCTACCTCGGTGAATACCTGCCGGGTAGCACGTCACACAGTACTCGTTTGGGTTGGGTGGTCCCATACAGAATCTCTCCATGATGCCTAATGTTTTCCTAACGTCACACTCGTCACGTACTTCACTTTTATGTCATAATCCTTTCTGAGAGGTAAAGAAATTGCATGACAACATGCAGAGCTAGTGGCGTCAAAATTAACACACATACTTTATGTGACTCAAAAGCCGAACGAGTTACTTTCCGACGTTGTTTTAGATGTGCAAGTGATAGTCAAAACTCGCTGTGTCGGCACTCTGCCGACCATTTCGATAGTTAACACCGGTCTTGTTGTGTGTGTTTCAAGCTCAAGAGCATCTCCAAGCAAAAAATGGTCAACAGCAACATTCAGACGGTTTCGTACTGCTCAATTGCTACATTAAAACGTTATGTTTCTTTTTCAGAACTGGAAAAACACAAGCGTGACAGCATTCGAACCTGTAATCTTCAGATCCGAAGTCCGACGCCTTATCCATTAGGCCACACGGTCACTGACGACCATCATTTACATATATACGACTCATCTCGAAACGCTCACACCCCTGAGGATTTGTGTTTTCGTTCTACACAGCCGCTGCCCCTTGCTCTTTCCCACCCATTCGTTACATTCAACCTCTGACGAGACCGACCAAATATAGACTGAGAAACAAGACCACACACTTTGTGCATTCGGAATCGAAGGCAGGGCGACCCGCGCCGCATTTGCTACGATTGCCATTTGCTACTTCTGCAGAAGCGGCGGCGGCGGCGACGACGACGAAAATCGCGAGAGGCTCTGAGATATGTGAGAAATACATCTATAAAATGTAATTCAGACTGCCTCGTCCCACCTTATGCTGTACCGCTTTGGCAAATGCTTTATCTGCGCCATTCGCCTTAATCGCATCTGAGAGTGATTCTTAAAAAAACGCCTGTCGCTAATTGTTCGTCATCACAGGTACTGTTTGCTATACGGCCACGACGCGCAACTGATTTCCAAAATTCATCTTTCTCCTGTGAGGATGGAACTTACGACCCGCTGGTTTATTAGACCAGTGCTCTACCACTGAGCTAAAGACGCGCGGCCTAGCGGTACTCTTGAGTACTTCGTCCTTACGGTCGTCTGCATCATCAGACTTTAGCTGACAACACTTCATATTACCGGCTAATATTTGCAGCTATGGCGACAAATTACTGCTTGGCTACACATCTGACACGTAACCGATGTGCTCTCCAAACAACAACACTTGCATTTCAGAACATGTCTTTCACACATGTCTACAAAATCACCTTCACCTTCAAATACAGCTTCCTTGCGACTGACAGAGACGTAGGCAAAGTTTAAAGTTGCTATTTCCATTAAATCTCGTTAATCAGAAAAACGGTAATTTACACCTGCAGCGGAACAAAATTCCGTTCGCCCAGCGTCTGGCTCGAACCCACGACCCTGGGATTATGAGTCTGACGCTCTACCGACTGAGCTAGCCGGCTACCTCGGTGAATACCTGCCGGGTAGCACGTCACACAGTACTCGTTTGGGTTGGGTGGTCCCATACAGAATCTCTCCATGATGCCTAATGTTTTCCTAACGTCACACTCGTCACGTACTTCACTTTTATGTCATAATCCTTTCTGAGAGGTAAAGAAATTGCATGACAACATGCAGAGCTAGTGGCGTCAAAATTAACACACATACTTTATGTGACTCAAAAGCCGAACGAGTTACTTTCCGACGTTGTTTTAGATGTGCAAGTGATAGTCAAAACTCGCTGTGTCGGCACTCTGCCGACCATTTCGATAGTTAACACCGGTCTTGTTGTGTGTGTTTCAAGCTCAAGAGCATCTCCAAGCAAAAAATGGTCAACAGCAACATTCAGACGGTTTCGTACTGCTCAATTGCTACATTAAAACGTTATGTTTCTTTTTCAGAACTGGAAAAACACAAGCGTGACAGCATTCGAACCTGTAATCTTCAGATCCGAAGTCCGACGCCTTATCCATTAGGCCACACGGTCACTGACGACCATCATTTACATGTATACGACTCATCTCGAAACGCTCACACCCCTGAGGATTTGTGTTTTCGTTCTACACAGCCGCTGCCCCTTGCTCTTTCCCACCCATTCGTTACATTCAACCTCTGACGAGACCGACCAAATATAGACTGAGAAACAAGACCACACACTTTGTGCATTCGGAATCGAAGGCAGGGCGACCCGCGCCGCATTTGCTACGATTGCCATTTGCTACTTCTGCAGAAGCGGCGGCGGCGGCGACGACGACGAAAATCGCGAGAGGCTCTGAGATATGTGAGAAATACATCTATAAAATGTAATTCAGACTGCCTCGTCCCACCTTATGCTGTACCGCTTTGGCAAATGCTTTATCTGCGCCATTCGCCTTAATCGCATCTGAGAGTGATTCTTAAAAAAACGCCTGTCGCTAATTGTTCGTCATCACAGGTACTGTTTGCTATACGGCCACGACGCGCAACTGATTTCCAAAATTCATCTTTCTCCTGTGAGGATGGAACTTACGACCCGCTGGTTTATTAGACCAGTGCTCTACCACTGAGCTAAAGACGCGCGGCCTAGCGGTACTCTTGAGTACTTCGTCCTTACGGTCGTCTGCATCATCAGACTTTAGCTGACAACACTTCATATTACCGGCTAATATTTGCAGCTATGGCGACAAATTACTGCTTGGCTACACATCTGACACGTAACCGATGTGCTCTCCAAACAACAACACTTGCATTTCAGAACATGTCTTTCACACATGTCTACAAAATCACCTTCACCTTCAAATACAGCTTCCTTGCGACTGACAGAGACGTAGGCAAAGTTTAAAGTTGCTATTTCCATTAAATCTCGTTAATCAGAAAAACGGTAATTTACACCTGCAGCGGAACAAAATTCCGTTCCGCCCAGCGTCTGGCTCGAACCCACGACCCTGGGATTATGAGTCTGACGCTCTACCGACTGAGCTAGCCGGCTACCTCGGTGAATACCTGCCGGGTAGCACGTCACACAGTACTCGTTTGGGTTGGGTGGTCCCATACAGAATCTCTCCATGATGCCTAATGTTTTCCTAACGTCACACTCGTCACGTACTTCACTTTTATGTCATAATCCTTTCTGAGAGGTAAAGAAATTGCATGACAACATGCAGAGCTAGTGGCGTCAAAATTAACACACATACTTTATGTGACTCAAAAGCCGAACGAGTTACTTTCCGACGTTGTTTTAGATGTGCAAGTGATAGTCAAAACTCGCTGTGTCGGCACTCTGCCGACCATTTCGATAGTTAACACCGGTCTTGTTGTGTGTGTTTCAAGCTCAAGAGCATCTCCAAGCAAAAAATGGTCAACAGCAACATTCAGACGGTTTCGTACTGCTCAATTGCTACATTAAAACGTTATGTTTCTTTTTCAGAACTGGAAAAACACAAGCGTGACAGCATTCGAACCTGTAATCTTCAGATCCGAAGTCCGACGCCTTATCCATTAGGCCACACGGTCACTGACGACCATCATTTACATATATACGACTCATCTCGAAACGCTCACACCCCTGAGGATTTGTGTTTTCGTTCTACACAGCCGCTGCCCCTTGCTCTTTCCCACCCATTCGTTACATTCAACCTCTGACGAGACCGACCAAATATAGACTGAGAAACAAGACCACACACTTTGTGCATTCGGAATCGAAGGCAGGGCGACCCGCGCCGCATTTGCTACGATTGCCATTTGCTACTTCTGCAGAAGCGGCGGCGGCGGCGACGACGACGAAAATCGCGAGAGGCTCTGAGATATGTGAGAAATACATCTATAAAATGTAATTCAGACTGCCTCGTCCCACCTTATGCTGTACCGCTTTGGCAAATGCTTTATCTGCGCCATTCGCCTTAATCGCATCTGAGAGTGATTCTTAAAAAAACGCCTGTCGCTAATTGTTCGTCATCACAGGTACTGTTTGCTATACGGCCACGACGCGCAACTGATTTCCAAAATTCATCTTTCTCCTGTGAGGATGGAACTTACGACCCGCTGGTTTATTAGACCAGTGCTCTACCACTGAGCTAAAGACGCGCGGCCTAGCGGTACTCTTGAGTACTTCGTCCTTACGGTCGTCTGCATCATCAGACTTTAGCTGACAACACTTCATATTACCGGCTAATATTTGCAGCTATGGCGACAAATTACTGCTTGGCTACACATCTGACACGTAACCGATGTGCTCTCCAAACAACAACACTTGCATTTCAGAACATGTCTTTCACACATGTCTACAAAATCACCTTCACCTTCAAATACAGCTTCCTTGCGACTGACAGAGACGTAGGCAAAGTTTAAAGTTGCTATTTCCATTAAATCTCGTTAATCAGAAAAACGGTAATTTACACCTGCAGCGGAACAAAATTCCGTTCCGCCCAGCGTCTGGCTCGAACCCACGACCCTGGGATTATGAGTCTGACGCTCTACCGACTGAGCTAGCCGGCTACCTCGGTGAATACCTGCCGGGTAGCACGTCACACAGTACTCGTTTGGGTTGGGTGGTCCCATACAGAATCTCTCCATGATGCCTAATGTTTTCCTAACGTCACACTCGTCACGTACTTCACTTTTATGTCATAATCCTTTCTGAGAGGTAAAGAAATTGCATGACAACATGCAGAGCTAGTGGCGTCAAAATTAACACACATACTTTATGTGACTCAAAAGCCGAACGAGTTACTTTCCGACGTTGTTTTAGATGTGCAAGTGATAGTCAAAACTCGCTGTGTCGGCACTCTGCCGACCATTTCGATAGTTAACACCGGTCTTGTTGTGTGTGTTTCAAGCTCAAGAGCATCTCCAAGCAAAAAATGGTCAACAGCAACATTCAGACGGTTTCGTACTGCTCAATTGCTACATTAAAACGTTATGTTTCTTTTTCAGAACTGGAAAAACACAAGCGTGACAGCATTCGAACCTGTAATCTTCAGATCCGAAGTCCGACACCTTATCCATTAGGCCACACGGTCACTGACGACCATCATTTACATATATACGACTCATCTCGAAACGCTCACACCCCTGAGGATTTGTGTTTTCGTTCTACACAGCCGCTGCCCCTTGCTCTTTCCCACCCATTCGTTACATTCAACCTCTGACGAGACCGACCAAATATAGACTGAGAAACAAGACCACACACTTTGTGCATTCGGAATCGAAGGCAGGGCGACCCGCGCCGCATTTGCTACGATTGCCATTTGCTACTTCTGCAGAAGCGGCGGCGGCGGCGACGACGACGAAAATCGCGAGAGGCTCTGAGATATGTGAGAAATACATCTATAAAATGTAATTCAGACTGCCTCGTCCCACCTTATGCTGTACCGCTTTGGCAAATGCTTTATCTGCGCCATTCGCCTTAATCGCATCTGAGAGTGATTCTTAAAAAAAC
Organism: Schistocerca gregaria; assembly: GCF_023897955.1. NCBI lineage: Eukaryota > Metazoa > Arthropoda > Insecta > Orthoptera > Acrididae > Schistocerca > Schistocerca gregaria. The sequence continues at coordinate 26,079,618 of NC_064927.1, read as the reverse complement.
GCCTGTCGCTAATTGTTCGTCATCACAGGTACTGTTTGCTATACGGCCACGACGCGCAACTGATTTCCAAAATTCATCTTTCTCCTGTGAGGATGGAACTTACGACCCGCTGGTTTATTAGACCAGTGCTCTACCACTGAGCTAAAGACGCGCGGCCTAGCGGTACTCTTGAATACTTCGTCCTTACGGTCGTCTGCATCATCAGACTTTAGCTGACAACACTTCATATTACCGGCTAATATTTGCAGCTATGGCGACAAATTACTGCTTGGCTACACATCTGACACGTAACCGATGTGCTCTCCAAACAACAACACTTGCATTTCAGAACATGTCTTTCACACATGTCTACAAAATCACCTTCACCTTCAAATACAGCTTCCTTGCGACTGACAGAGACGTAGGCAAAGTTTAAAGTTGCTATTTCCATTAAATCTCGTTAATCAGAAAAACGGTAATTTACACCTGCAGCGGAACAAAATTCCGTTCCGCCCAGCGTCTGGCTCGAACCCACGACCCTGGGATTATGAGTCTGACGCTCTACCGACTGAGCTAGCCGGCTACCTCGGTGAATACCTGCCGGGTAGCACGTCACACAGTACTCGTTTGGGTTGGGTGGTCCCATACAGAATCTCTCCATGATGCCTAATGTTTTCCTAACGTCACACTCGTCACGTACTTCACTTTTATGTCATAATCCTTTCTGAGAGGTAAAGAAATTGCATGACAACATGCAGAGCTAGTGGCGTCAAAATTAACACACATACTTTATGTGACTCAAAAGCCGAACGAGTTACTTTCCGACGTTGTTTTAGATGTGCAAGTGATAGTCAAAACTCGCTGTGTCGGCACTCTGCCGACCATTTCGATAGTTAACACCGGTCTTGTTGTGTGTGTTTCAAGCTCAAGAGCATCTCCAAGCAAAAAATGGTCAACAGCAACATTCAGACGGTTTCGTACTGCTCAATTGCTACATTAAAACGTTATGTTTCTTTTTCAGAACTGGAAAAACACAAGCGTGACAGCATTCGAACCTGTAATCTTCAGATCCGAAGTCCGACGCCTTATCCATTAGGCCACACGGTCACTGACGACCATCATTTACATATATACGACTCATCTCGAAACGCTCACACCCCTGAGGATTTGTGTTTTCGTTCTACACAGCCGCTGCCCCTTGCTCTTTCCCACCCATTCGTTACATTCAACCTCTGACGAGACCGACCAAATATAGACTGAGAAACAAGACCACACACTTTGTGCATTCGGAATCGAAGGCAGGGCGACCCGCGCCGCATTTGCTACGATTGCCATTTGCTACTTCTGCAGAAGCGGCGGCGGCGGCGACGACGACGAAAATCGCGAGAGGCTCTGAGATATGTGAGAAATACATCTATAAAATGTAATTCAGACTGCCTCGTCCCACCTTATGCTGTACCGCTTTGGCAAATGCTTTATCTGCGCCATTCGCCTTAATCGCATCTGAGTGTGATTCTTAAAAAAACGCCTGTCGCTAATTGTTCGTCATCACAGGTACTGTTTGCTATACGGCCACGACGCGCAACTGATTTCCAAAATTCATCTTTCTCCTGTGAGGATGGAACTTACGACCCGCTGGTTTATTAGACCAGTGCTCTACCACTGAGCTAAAGACGCGCGGCCTAGCGGTACTCTTGAGCACTTCGTCCTTACGGTCGTCTGCATCATCAGACTTTAGCTGACAACACTTCATATTACCGGCTAATATTTGCAGCTATGGCGACAAATTACTGCTTGGCTACACATCTGACACGTAACCGATGTGCTCTCCAAACAACAACACTTGCATTTCAGAACATGTCTTTCACACATGTCTACAAAATCACCTTCACCTTCAAATACAGCTTCCTTGCGACTGACAGAGACGTAGGCAAAGTTTAAAGTTGCTATTTCCATTAAATCTCGTTAATCAGAAAAACGGTAATTTACACCTGCAGCGGAACAAAATTCCGTTCCGCCCAGCGTCTGGCTCGAACCCACGACCCTGGGATTATGAGTCTGACGCTCTACCGACTGAGCTAGCCGGCTACCTCGGTGAATACCTGCCGGGTAGCACGTCACACAGTACTCGTTTGGGTTGGGTGGTCCCATACAGAATCTCTCCATGATGCCTAATGTTTTCCTAACGTCACACTCGTCACGTACTTCACTTTTATGTCATAATCCTTTCTGAGAGGTAAAGAAATTGCATGACAACATGCAGAGCTAGTGGCGTCAAAATTAACACACATACTTTATGTGACTCAAAAGCCGAACGAGTTACTTTCCGACGTTGTTTTAGATGTGCAAGTGATAGTCAAAACTCGCTGTGTCGGCACTCTGCCGACCATTTCGATAGTTAACACCGGTCTTGTTGTGTGTGTTTCAAGCTCAAGAGCATCTCCAAGCAAAAAATGGTCAACAGCAACATTCAGACGGTTTCGTACTGCTCAATTGCTACATTAAAACGTTATGTTTCTTTTTCAGAACTGGAAAAACACAAGCGTGACAGCATTCGAACCTGTAATCTTCAGATCCGAAGTCCGACGCCTTATCCATTAGGCCACACGGTCACTGACGACCATCATTTACATATATACGACTCATCTCGAAACGCTCACACCCCTGAGGATTTGTGTTTTCGTTCTACACAGCCGCTGCCCCTTGCTCTTTCCCACCCATTCGTTACATTCAACCTCTGACGAGACCGACCAAATATAGACTGAGAAACAAGACCACACACTTTGTGCATTCGGAATCGAAGGCAGGGCGACCCGCGCCGCATTTGCTACGATTGCCATTTGCTACTTCTGCAGAAGCGGCGGCGGCGGCGACGACGACGAAAATCGCGAGAGGCTCTGAGATATGTGAGAAATACATCTATAAAATGTAATTCAGACTGCCTCGTCCCACCTTATGCTGTACCGCTTTGGCAAATGCTTTATCTGCGCCATTCGCCTTAATCGCATCTGAGAGTGATTCTTAAAAAAACGCCTGTCGCTAATTGTTCGTCATCACAGGTACTGTTTGCTATACGGCCACGACGCGCAACTGATTTCCAAAATTCATCTTTCTCCTGTGAGGATGGAACTTACGACCCGCTGGTTTATTAGACCAGTGCTCTACCACTGAGCTAAAGACGCGCGGCCTAGCGGTACTCTTGAGTACTTCGTCCTTACGGTCGTCTGCATCATCAGACTTTAGCCGACAACACTTCATATTACCGGCTAATATTTGCAGCTATGGCGACAAATTACTGCTTGGCTACACATCTGACACGTAACCGATGTGCTCTCCAAACAACAACACTTGCATTTCAGAACATGTCTTTCACACATGTCTACAAAATCACCTTCACCTTCAAATACAGCTTCCTTGCGACTGACAGAGACGTAGGCAAAGTTTAAAGTTGCTATTTCCATTAAATCTCGTTAATCAGAAAAACGGTAATTTACACCTGCAGCGGAACAAAATTCCGTTCCGCCCAGCGTCTGGCTCGAACCCACGACCCTGGGATTATGAGTCTGACGCTCTACCGACTGAGCTAGCCGGCTACCTCGGTGAATACCTGCCGGGTAGCACGTCACACAGTACTCGTTTGGGTTGGGTGGTCCCATACAGAATCTCTCCATGATGCCTAATGTTTTCCTAACGTCACACTCGTCACGTACTTCACTTTTATGTCATAATCCTTTCTGAGAGGTAAAGAAATTGCATGACAACATGCAGAGCTAGTGGCGTCAAAATTAACACACATACTTTATGTGACTCAAAAGCCGAACGAGTTACTTTCCGACGTTGTTTTAGATGTGCAAGTGATAGTCAAAACTCGCTGTGTCGGCACTCTGCCGACCATTTCGATAGTTAACACCGGTCTTGTTGTGTGTGTTTCAAGCTCAAGAGCATCTCCAAGCAAAAAATGGTCAACAGCAACATTCAGACGGTTTCGTACTGCTCAATTGCTACATTAAAACGTTATGTTTCTTTTTCAGAACTGGAAAAACACAAGCGTGACAGCATTCGAACCTGTAATCTTCAGATCCGAAGTCCGACGCCTTATCCATTAGGCCACACGGTCACTGACGACCATCATTTACATATATACGACTCATCTCGAAACGCTCACACCCCTGAGGATTTGTGTTTTCGTTCTACACAGCCGCTGCCCCTTGCTCTTTCCCACCCATTCGTTACATTCAACCTCTGACGAGACCGACCAAATATAGACTGAGAAACAAGACCACACACTTTGTGCATTCGGAATCGAAGGCAGGGCGACCCGCGCCGCATTTGCTACGATTGCCATTTGCTACTTCTGCAGAAGCGGCGGCGGCGGCGACGACGACGACGACGACGACGACGACGAAAATCGCGAGAGGCTCAGAGATATGTGAGAAATACATCTATAAAATGTAATTCAGACTGCCTCGTCCCACCTTATGCTGTACCGCTTTGGCAAATGCTTTATCTGCGCCATTCGCCTTAATCGCATCTGAGAGTGATTCTTAAAAAAACGCCTGTCGCTAATTGTTCGTCATCACAGGTACTGTTTGCTATACGGCCACGACGCGCAACTGATTTCCAAAATTCATCTTTCTCCTGTGAGGATGGAACTTACGACCCGCTGGTTTATTAGACCAGTGCTCTACCACTTAGCTAAAGACGCGCGGCCTAGCGGTACTCTTGAGTACTTCGTCCTTACGGTCGTCTGCATCATCAGACTTTAGCTGACAACACTTCATATTACCGGCTAATATTTGCAGCTATGGCGACAAATTACTGCTTGGCTACACATCTGACACGTAACCGATGTGCTCTCCAAACAACAACACTTGCATTTCAGAACATGTCTTTCACACATGTCTACAAAATCACATTCACCTTCAAATACAACTTCCTTGCGACTGACAGAGACGTAGGCAAAGTTTAAAGTTGCTATTTCCATTAAATCTCGTTAATCAGAAAAACGGTAATTTACACCTGCAGCGGAACAAAATTCCGTACCGCCCAGCGTCTGGCTCGAACCCACGACCCTGGGATTAAGAGTCTGACGCTCTACCGACTGAGCTAGCCGGTTACCTCGGTGAATACCTGCCGGGTAGCACGTCACACAGTACTCGTTTGGGTTGGGTGGTCCCATACAGAATCTCTCCATGATGCCTAATGTTTTCCTAACGTCACACTCGTCACGTACTTCACTTTTATGTCATAATCATTTCTGAGAGGTAAAGAAATTGCATGACAACATGCAGAGCTAGTGGCGTCAAAATTAACACACATACTTTATGTGACTCAAAAGCCGAACGAGTTACTTTCCGACGTTGTTTTAGATGTGCAAGTGATAGTCAAAACTCGCTGTGTCGGCACTCTGCCGACCATTTCGATAGTTAACACCGGTCTTGTTGTGTGTGTTTCAAGCTCAAGAGCATCTCCAAGCAAAAAATGGTCAACAGCAACATTCAGACGGTTTCGTACTGCTCAATTGCTACATTAAAACGTTATGTTTCTTTTTCAGAACTGGAAAAACACAAGCGTGACAGCATTCGAACCTGTAATCTTCAGATCCGAAGTCCTACGCCTTATCCATTAGGCCACACGGTCACTGACGACCAACATTTACATGTATACGACTCATCTCGAAACGCTCACACCCCTGAGGATTTGCGTTTTTGATCTACACGGCCGCTGCCCCTTGCTCTATCCCACCCATTCGTTACATTCAACCTCTGACGTGACCGACCAAATATATACTGAGAAACAAGACCACACACTTTGTGCATTCGGAATCGAAGGCAGGGCGTCCCTCGCCGCATTTGCTACGATTGCCATTTGCTACTTCTGCAGAAGCGGCGGCGGCGGCGACGACGACGACGACGACGACGAATATCGCGAGATTCTCTGAGATATGTGAGAAATACATCTATAAAATGTAATTCAGACTGCCTCGTCCCACCTTATGCTGTACCGCTTTGGCAAATGCTTTATCTGCGCCATTTGCCTTAATCGCATGTGAGAGTAATTCTTAAAAAAACGCTTGTCGCTAATTGTTCGTCATCACAGGTACTGTTTGCTATACGGCCACGACGCACAACTGATTTCCAAAATTAATCTTTCTCCTGTGAGAATGGAACTTACGACCCCTGGTTTATTAGACCAGTGCTCTACCACTGAGCTAAAGAGGCGCGGCCTAGCGGTACTCTTGGGTACTTCGTCCTTACGGTCGTCTGCATCATCAGACTTTAGCTGACAACACTTCATATTACCGGCTAATATTTGCAGCTATGGCGACAAATTACTGCTTGGCTACACATCTGACACGTAACCGATGTGCTCTCCAAACAACAACACTTGCATTTCAGAACATGTCTTTCACACATGTCTACAAAATCACCTTCACCTTCAAATACAGCTTCCTTGCGACTGACAGAGACGTTGGCAAAGTTTAAAGTTGCTATTTCCATTAAATCTCGTTAATCAGAAAAGCGGTAATTTACACCTGCAGCGGAACAAAATTCCGTTCCGCCCAGCGTCTGGCTCGAACCCACGACCCTGGGATTAAAAGTCTGACGCTCTACCGACTGAGCTAGCCGGCTACCTCGGTGAATACCTGCCGGGTAGCACGTCACACAGTACTCGTTTGGGTTGGGTGGTCCCATACAGAATCTCTCCATGATGCCTAATGTTTTCCTAACGTCACACTCGTCACGTACTTCACTTTTATGTCATAATCATTTCTGAGAGGTAAAGAAATTGCATGACAACATGCAGAGCTAGTGGCGTCAAAATTAACACACATACTTTATGTGACTCAAAAGCCGAACGAGTTACTTTCCGACGTTGTTTTAGATGTGCAAGTGATAGTCAAAACTCGCTGTGTCGGCACTCTGCCGACCATTTCGCTATTTAACACCGGTCTTGTTGTGTGTGTTTCAAGCTCAAGAGCATCTCCAAGCAAAAAATGGTCAACAGCAACATTCAGACGGTTTCGTACTGCTCAATTGCTACATTAAAACGTTATGTTTCTTTTTCAGAACTGGAAAAACACAAGCGTGACAGCATTCGAACCTGTAATCTTCAGATCCGAAGTCCGATGCCTTATCCATTAGGCCACACAGTCACTGACGACCAACATTTACATGTATACGACTCATCTCGAAACGCTCACACCCCTGAGGATTTGTGTTTTCATTCTACACAGCCGCTGCCCCTTGCTCTTTCCCACCCATTCCTTACATTCAACCTCTGACGAGACCGACCAAATATAGACTGAGAAACAAGACCACACACTTTGTGCATTCGGAATCGAAGGCAGGGCGTCCCTCGCCGCATTTGCTACGATTGCCATTTGCTACTTCTGCAGAAGCGGCGGCGGCGGCGGCGACGACGAATATCGCGAGAGGCTCTGAGATATGTGAGAAATACATCTATAAAATGTAATTCAGACTGCCTCGTCCCACCTTATGCTGTACCGCTTTGGCAAAGGCTGTAAGTGATGTGTCTCTTACAGCCTCTCCTTCCCAAGTGGCTCTTTCCGCCTTCCCGTGGTGCCAGACGTTAAGCTCGGCATTTTGCCTTGCGACAAAAGGGAGAGCTGCGACCCAACCCGATGCGAAAGCGAAGGGTGCGTGGCACAGGGGGAGCTGTGTCGAGAGACGAACATCTGTCCCTTTCTGTTCGCAGGGCCCAGACCAGCAGGAGCTCTGCATGCCGGCGACTTCGTTTGTCGGCGTGGCATCGCGGCGCGAGTCGGCAAGGGTGCTTCGCCGCGCCCCTGGGTAACCGGGGCGTGTTCTGCCAAACCCAGGAGGTGGTGACATCGCCTGGGCCAGGTTAACTGGGTCCAGACCGCCGAACGTCTGGGGGACCGGCCCGCCACCTGAGTAGGAGTGGGTCCTTGGCCGTATGGTGGAAACTCGGGCTAGTAGGCGGCGAAGGGCGAGAGGTGCATCCGCCTCTCCGGAGTGCGGGGTGCAATTGCCGAGGAGCGTCGCGTGAAATCGCCGATGACGAAGCCATCGATGGGGACCAGTGCGCTGGCAACGGCGTGCTGAACCCGGCAGTTCGATAGGGCCCTTGACCTTGGGGCGAGGTCGGTGGGCGAGCTGCAAGAAGCCCCCCCCCATGCCAGAGGAGCCGGTCCGGGGCAAGAGACGGGCTCCCACTTTCTTCTTTATCACTCGTTAATCATGGCGACAACTATAACGAGTGATACGAGTGCGCCTTCGAGGGCTTCCGCTGTGCCTGATCCCTCTCCACAAGACGAGGTGGGGCAGGCAGATGTTGATATTGAAACCGTCGCACAGAGGCATAACAGAATCGCCCTGTTGATTGATCAGAATGTGAAAAATGGTAAGATCAGTCAGGCTGCCTTGACCATTATTAAGAATGAACTTTCGGCCTGGGCTATTGCCCATGCAAAATTAGAAGGCCGTTTAGAAGAATTAGAAAAAGAAAACAGCAGGCTGCGAAAACAACCAGCCAAATCCTGGGCGGCAGTGGCTGCGCAAGCGCCCATTAAGCCAACTACCACAAAAGATACAATCGACAGGGTAGCAAAGAGACAAGACACGGCAGTTTTTCTTCGGACGCTGCCAGGACAGGACACAAGCGTAAAAAAGCTACAAGAACTTTTAACTACCACAATAGATCCTGTAAAGGACAAAATTAGAATCAAGAAAGTTAAACCCAGCAAGAACTCTGTAATAGTAGAAGTAGCCTCAGAAGAAGACAAAGAAAAACTACTAAAAAACCAAAAACTGAATGCAGTAATGAAATGTGAACCTCCACGGAAAAGGAATCCTTTGGTGATTTTGTATGACGTGCCAACTATAATGACTAACGACGAGTTAAGCGAGACAATAAGGGGACAAAATTTTGAAAGCATGAATGCCGAAGAATTCAATAATAAATTCAAACTCAAATTCAAAACAGGACCCCGTGATCGGGACGTTGTCCATCACGTGGCCGAGGTAAATCCACAAATGTGGAAGCAAATTACTGGAATGGGCAGGCTATATGTGGGGTTTCATGCAATTAATGTAAGGGATTACATCGTGGTACCTCGTTGCCACAATTGTGGGGACTTGGACCACATTCTCAGGCACTGCACCAGGGGGTCGGCGTGCTCCAAGTGCGGTGACAAAGGACACGTACGAAAGGACTGCAAGGCTGCCAGTGTTTGTATTCCCTGTAAGAGCAGAGGGAAAAAACCATGTGGAGCTACAGGACGGAGTTGCCCTACATACAGGATGTTAGAACAACGCCTAATATCTAGAATCGATTATGGCTGAGTCTGACACAACCTACAGGATGCCAAAGCGAAAATCCCCGAGCAAGAGAAGGAGGGATGCTATGAGGGCTCACAAGTTCAGGGAATTTTTGAGATCGCTCTCGTGCTCAAAAGTCGAAACAGCAGACACTGCTGTCCAGACAGAGGCATACATGGTAGACAAAGGACAGCAAACTGAATTTCCCATGCCACTCATGGCTCCCTCCCCTCGAAGCCGGGGATCTGAGCCGAAAACAGACCATCCACGGCAAGGGCATCCTGTGGTAGTGGCAACCCCCAAGGAGAAAATTGAAAAACCACCCATACAGGAAAATATAGTTACAAGTTAGAGTTTGGGTTGCACCACTGATACATCAATTGTCACGCTTCCGCCTGTCGATCCGGTGAGGGTGTACCCAAACCTCGAATTTACGATGTAGCTGGCAAGACTGGAGCAGCCGGCAACCCTGACCACTGCCTTGAGACATGTGGTCCGAATTGGACATGAGAACGGTAGAAAGGTAACCTTCTCGGTGATGGAGGCTGTAGATAGAATACAGCTAAAGTCGGTGAATCTCCCCACGGACTTCGGAGCCCTGCGTGACCTGCTAAAGAAACTGTTTGAAAGACGAGGAGAGAAATTTGACTTAGAGGATATATACGTCCAATCAGTGTTGGCAAATGGAAGAATAACTTTCGATCCGAACAAGACCTGGCCATATGACCGAGTACACACATATTATCCATGACGACTAGGACATCTGTCGGCCAACTAAATACGCACAACAGTCGACTTGTGATGCAGGAACTCCGTAGGGAAGTGGAGGAGAGGAGACTGGATGTACTCTGTTTGCAGGAGCCTTACTCTCTGGCTGGCAAAATTGCTTTTGTGGCCACCACATGGCAAGTCATCAGCTGTGGGGATGCCCCCAAAGCAGCTGTGGTAATCACCAACAAAAAATTGCAGGCAACCTTACTTTCGCAGTACTCAAACAGTCACTGCAACGTCATAGAACTGCAATCTCCAGCAGGCACTATAATACTCATTAACATGTATTTCCAATATGGAGATGATATTGACATACATTTAGACCACCTAACAAGAGTAGCTATGGCGTTGCAGGGACGGAGAGTTGTCATAACTGCGGACATAAATGCGAAGTCCCCCCTATGGTACAGTGGCACAAGGGACGAAAATGGTGGAAAGGTGGAAGAAGTGATTATGTCGTTGCAGCTTGTGGTGGCAAACAAACCGGGAAACTCTCCCACCTATGCGGCGGGAGGGGGGCAAGGCACGAACATCGATGTGACCTTGGTCACGCCAAATGCGGCAAACCTAATACAGAACTGGAAGGTGATAGACAGTGCCACCACAAGCGATCACAACCTTATCACTTTTACCTTAGGGAGCAGGGAGTGCCACTGGGCCAGGGGGTGGGAGGTGCAGTTGAACTTCAGGAAAGCCAACTGGGAACGCTTAGCCAGAGAGTGTGACATTCCTCCGTTACCGGATGGGGACAGACAAATTGACATTGACAACAGAGCTGAGGAACTGGTGTGTGCAGTGACTAGAGCGATGAAGGCGGCCGTGCCAACTAGGAGGAGGGCCATGGCGGCCTCGCTGACACCATGGTCTCCTGAGCTGCATTAGCTGCTTCAGTCTGTCAGAAGGCTGCGGAGGCACTACCAGCGCAGTGTCGTCTGGTGGGAGAAGCAGAGATGGTTACTGCTATACCGGGAGGCAAAGGAAAGATTTCAAAAAGAATTAAAAGCGGTCCGAGTCAGAAGCTGGGAGACATTCGTGACCAATCAGCTGGCCTTGGATCCATGGGGGATTCCGTATAAACTAGTAAGAGAAAAGATCCGCTCCCCTATGATGCTGTCCACAGTCAGGCATGGGGATGGGATGACGGACTCATGGCAGGAGACTGCTGAGGTCCTACTCCGATCCCTGTTGCCTGACGACGACAGAACAGAGGATACTGAGGAACAGCGACGGTTGCGGGATTTAGATCTGGGCGACTATACAAATGATGAGGCAGTCCACCCTTTCTCGGAGGAGGAGGTCGCTGCCCTCATAAAGACAATAAAGAGAGGGAAAGCCCCCGGGCCAGACGGCATTGTGGCGGAGGTGGTGCAGTTCTTGGCCCCACAACTGGTCGCTCCTTTAACCCAGCTGTACAACGAGTGCCTTCGGCAAGGCAAATTCCCGAGGATCTGGAAGGCAGCAAACGTTGTAATCATTAAGAAAGGCCCCGATAAAGATCCAGCTGAGGCAAAGTCTTACAGACCCATCTGCCTTCTGGATGTGTTCGGGAAAATCCTTGAAAAGCTGCTTGCTGATAGGCTGACTGCCCACCGAGTGCTGCACGGGATGAGCGACAGACAGTTTGGCTTCAGGCCTGGGCGTTCCGCATCTGATGCGATCGCCCTGGCGGCCGAGGTCTGTGGTTCGGCCCCATGCAAGTACATCGTCGGCATCATGGTGGACATTAGTGGCGCCTTTGACAACCTGTGGTGGCCTTCGCTCTTCTCCTGCTTGCGGGAGAAAGAGTGCCCAGGGCCGCTATACGGTTGCCTTAGGAGCTATTGTGTAGATCGGGAAGTCTGGCTATCATCCAATAGCGGGAGGATTGGAAAACCCATAACAAAGGGATGTCCCCAGGGTTCCGTCTTAGGTCCCCTATTTTGGGATATCCACATGGAGCCACTCTTAAATGCATTGCAACAGAATGAAGATGTGCTAGAGGTGATAGCCTACGCTGATGACCTCCTTCTACTGGTTGGCGGTCGAAGTCGCGAGGATATTGAACCTAAAATAGACAGAGCCATGACGCAACTACTATCATGGTGCCGTAATACCAAGATGACCATCTCACCGACTAAATCAACCTATCTATTACTAAAGGGACAGTTAATAAGAAACCCGACTGTAAGAATTGAGGGCACACCAGTACTCCGACGACGAGAGGGACGATACTTAGGGATCATCATCGATGAAAGGTGGAACTTCGGAAAACACATTGAAACCGTGACACAAAGAGCTCTGCAAATTCTCAATAACCTCATCACCATAGGTCATAAAAGATTTCATCTCCCCCCTCACCTTATCAAATTGTATCATAATAGCATATTAACATCAATAGTGGGTTACGGCGCGGGAGTCTGGGCACACAGGCTCACGAGGGTTGTGCCCGCCATGTCGGTGAGAAGGGTTCAAAGGAACATGATATTAAGATCTGTGGGGGCATACAGAACATCTCCGGGAGGGGCCCTATTAGTAATAATGGGGCTTTGTCCTCTGGATATCAAAATCAGGGAACAGGGTGCTTGGTATTGGGCAAAGAAAGGGGACATAGAGAAAGTAGAAGAAATCTTGGGAGTTAGGGTCAGGGATAAGGGCGAGATACGGAAGAGGGGTGAAGAGCTATGGCAAGAAGTTTGGGAGGCAGAGGAATCCGGCAGAAGAACTTTCAGCTTCTTGCCGAATGTGAGGGAAAGAATGAGCATGGGTTATTTTGAACCAACTAGGGGTTTATTCCACTTTCTCACTGGACATGGGCCTTACCCGACGTATCTATGTCGGTTTGGGAAGAGGGCAACGCCTACGTGTGACTGTGGTGCATCGAAGGGAACTCCCGACCATGTGGTCTACGAGTGTCCCCTTTTCGATGATGTAGCAACTACACTTAGACAACAATTACCCAACCATGACACTTATATGTTATTAAGACAAGACGAGACCTTTCGACTGCTAAATCAGTTGGCAAATGAGGTATCACGAAAGGTCATAACACAATATCTGAGAGAGCTTTAAGACTTAAAGAAATCACATACTAGGTCAATACCCCAATCCCGTACCGCCTGTGCGTGGACTGGTCGACTGGTAAAGTTGGAATACGCCACGTGCAGGATAGGGGGAGAGGGGCGACCATACCGGATTTGACAACGCACCGATTTTGACTTAAAATAGTTCATTAGGTTAGGAAATTAGAATAGGAATTAAGATAGAAACCGGCAGCGAATAAAAGTATTGGCCTGCCCTGTGCCAGGGCGCGTTCACCGGGGTTAGCTCGGTGAGCAAGGCACACAAGTAGGATTGTATATTTACTGGCATGTTTGTAACGCTGCAGGCAGTAGAGACTAGTGTAAGTAGTAATATTAGGAGTAGCAGATTTGTTAATTAGTAGGTCTGCCCATTCAAATAACAATACTGTCTGTAGAATAGAATTAGAAATGTATAAGCTGTACCTAAGTAATGTATTATATCATGACCCACTAATTCATAAGGTGGTGGGTTTTATTGTATAAATACATTTTGTTAGAAATAAAGATTTTTTTTTAAAAAAAAAATGCTTTATCTGCGCCATTCGCCTTAATCGCATCTGAGAGTAATTCTTAAAAAAACGCCTGTCGCTAATTGTTCGTCATCACAGATACTGTTTGCTATACGGCCACGATACGCAACTGATTTCCAAAATTCATCTTTCTCCTGTGAGGATGGAACTTACGACCCCTGGTTTATTAGACCAGTGCTCTACCACTGAGCTAAAGACGCGCGGACTAGCGGTACTCTTAGGTACTTCGTCCTTACGGTCGTCTGCATCATCAGACTTTAGCTGACAACACATCATATTACCGGCTAATATTTGCAGCTATTTCGACAAATTACTGCTTGGCTACACATCTGACACGTAACCGATGTGCTCTCCAAACAACAACACTTGCATTTCAGAACATGTCTTTCACACATGTCTACAAAATCACCTTCAACTTCAAATACAGTTTCCTTGCGACTGACAGAGACGTAGGCAAAGTTTAAAGTTGCTATTTCCATTAAATCTCGTTAATCAGAAAAACGGTAATTTACACCTGCAGCGGAACAAAATTCCGTTCCGCCCAGCGTCTGGCTCGAACCCACGACCCTGGGATTAAGAGTCTGACGCTCTAACGACAGAGATAGCCGGCTACCTCGGTGAATACCTGCCGGGTAGCACGTCACACAGTACTCGTTTGGGTTGGGTGGTCCCATACAGAAACTCTCCATGATGCCTAATGTTTTCCTAACGTCACACTCGTCACGTACTTCACTTTTATGTCATAATCATTTCTGAGAGGTAAAGAAATTGCATGACAACATGCAGAGCTAGTGGCGTCAAAATTAACACACATACTTTAAGTGACTCAAAAGCCGAACGAGTTACTTTCCGACGTTGTTTTAGATGTGCAAGTGATAGTCAAAACTCGCTGTGTCGGCACTCTGCCGACCATTTCGCTAGTTAACACCGGTCTTGTTGTGTGTGTTTCAAGCTCAAGAGCATCTCCAAGCAAAAAATGGTCAACAGCAACATTCAGACGGTTTCGTACTGCTCAATTGCTACATTAAAACGTTATGTTTCTTTTTCAGAACTGGAAAAACACAAGCGTGATAGCATTCGAACCTGTAATCTTCAGATCCGAAGTCCTACGCCTTATCCATTAGGCCACACGGTCACTGACGACCAACATTTACATGTATACGACTCATCTCGAAACGCTCACACCCCTGAGGATTTGCGTTCTCGTTCTACACAGCCGCTGCCCCTTGCTCTTTCCCACCCATTCGTTACATTCAACCTCTGACGTGACCGACCAAATATAGACTGAGAAACAAGACCACACACTTTGTGCATTCGGAATCGAAGGCAGGGCGTCCCTCGCCGCATTTGCTACGATTGCCATTTGCTACTTCTGCAGAAGCGGCGGCGGCGGCGACGACGACGACGACGACGACGAATATCGCGAGAGGCTCTGAGATATGGGAGAAATACATCTATAAAATGTAATTCAGACTGCCTCGTCCCACCTTATGCTGTACCGCTGTGGCAAATGCTTTATCTGCGCCATTCGCCTTAATCGCATCTGAAAGTAATTCTTAAAAAAACGCCTGTCGCTAATTGTTCGTCATCACAGGTACTGTTTGCTATACGGACACGACGCGCAACTGATTTCCAATATACATCTTTCTCCTGTGAGGATGGAACTTACGACCCCTGGTTTATTAGACCAGAGCTCTACCACTGAGCTAAAGAGGCGCGGCCTAGCGGTACTCTTGGGTACTTCGTCCTTACGGTCGTCTGCATCATCAGACTTTAGCTGACAACACTTAATATTACCGGCTAATATTTGCAGCTATGGCGACAAATTACTGCTTGGCTACACATCTGACACGTAACCGATGTGCTCTCCAAACAACAACACTTGCATTTCAGAACATGTCTTTCACACATGTCTACAAAATCACCTTCACCTTCAAATACAGTTTCCTTGCGACTGACAGAGTTGTAGGCAAAGTTTAAAGTTGCTATTTCCATTAAATCTCGTTAATCAGAAAAACGGTTATTTACACCTGCAGCGGAACAAAATTCCGTTCCGCCCAGCGTCTGGCTCGAACCCACGACCCTGGGATTAAGAGTCTGACGCTCTACCGACTGAGCTAGCCGGTTACCTCGGTGAATACCTGCCGGGTAACACGTCACACAGTACTCGTTTGGGTTGGGTGGTCCCATACAGAATCTCTCCATGATGCCTAATGTTTTCCTAACGTCACACTCGTCACGTACTTCACTTTTATGTCATAATCATTTCTGAGAGGTAAAGAAATTGCATGACAACATGCAGAGCTAGTGGTGTCAAAATTAACACACATACTTTATGTGACTCAAAAGCCGAACGAGTTACTTTCCGACGTTGTTTTAGATGTGCAAGTGATAGTCAAAACTCGCTGTGTCGGCACTCTGCCGACCATTTCGCTAGTTAACACCGGTCTTGTTGTGTGTGTTTCAAGCTCAAGAGCATCTCCAAGCAAAAAATGGTCAACAGCAACATTCAGACGGTTTCGTACTGCTCAATTGCTACATTAAAACGTTATGTTTCTTTTTCAGAACTGGAAAAACACAAGCGTGACAGCATTCGAACCTGTAATCTTCAGATCCGAAGTCCGACGCCTTATCCATTAGGCCACACGGTCACTGACGACCAACTACAACATGTATACGACTCATCTCGAAACGCTCACACCCCTGAGGATTTGTGTTTTCGTTCTACACAGCCGCTGCCCCTTGCTCTTTCCCACCCATTCGTTACATTCAACCTCTGACGAGACCGACCAAATATAGACTGAGAAACAAGACCACACACTTTGTGCATTCGGAATCGAAGGCAGGGCGTCCCTCGCCGCATTTGCTACGATTGCCATTTGCTACTTCTGCAGAAGCGGCGGCGGCGGCGACGACGACGACGACGACGACGACGACGACGACGACGAATATCGCGAGAGGCTCTGAGATATGTGAGAAATACATCTATAAAATGTAATTCAGACTGCCTCGTCCCACCTTATGCTGTACCGCTTTGGCAAATGCTTTATCTGCGCCATTCGCCTTAATCGCATCTGAAAGTAATTCTTAAGAAAACGCCTGTCGCTAATTGTTCGTCATCACAGGTACTGTTTGCTATACGGCCACGACGCGCAACTGATTTCCAAAATTCATGTTTCTCCTGTGAGGATGGAACTTACGACCCCTGGTTTCTTAGACCAGTCCTCTACCACTGAGCTAAAGAGGCGCGGCCTAGCGGTACTCTTGGGTACTTCGTCCTTACGGTCGTCTGCATCATCAGACTTTAGCTGACAACACTTCATATTACCGGCTAATATTTGCAGCTATGGCGACAAATTACTGCTTGGCTACACATCTGACACGTAACCGATGTGCTCTCCAAACAACAACACTTGCATTTCAGAACATGTCTTTCACACATGTCTACAAAATCACCTTCACCTTCAAATACAGTTTCCTTGCGACTGACAGAGACGTAGGCAAAGTTTAAAGTTGCTATTTCCATTAAATCTCGTTAATCAGAAAAACGGTAATCTACACCTGCAGCGGAACAAAATTCCGTTCCGCCCAGCGTCTGGCTCGAACCCACGACCCTGGGATTATGAGTCTGACGCTCTACCGACTGAGCTAGCCGGCTACCTCGGTGAATACCTGCCGGGTAGCACGTCACACAGTACTCGTTTGGGTTGGGTGGTCCCATACAGAATCTCTCCATGATGCCTAATGTTTTCCTAACGTCACACTCGTCACGTACTTCACTTTTATGTCATAATCATTTCTGAGAGGTAAAGAAATTGCATGACAACATGCAGAGCTAGTGGCGTCAAAATTAACACACATACTTTATGTGACTCAAAAGCCGAACGACTTACTTTCCGACGTTGTTTTAGATGTGCAAGTGATAGTCAAAACTCGCTGTGTCGGCACTCTGCCGACCATTTCGCTAGTTAACACCGGTCTTGTTGTGTGTGTTTCAAGCTCAAGAGCATCTCCAAGCAAAAAATGGTCAACAGCAACATTCAGACGGTTTCGTACTGCTCAATTGCTACATTAAAACGTTATGTTTCTTTTTCAGAACTGGAAAAACACAAGCGTGACAGCATTCGAACCTGTAATCTTCAGATCCGAAGTCCGACGCCTTATCCATTAGGCCACACGGTCACTGACGACCAACATTCACATGTATACGACTCATCTCGAAACGCTCACACCCCTGAGGATTTGTGTTTTCGTTCTACACAGCCGCTGCCCCTTGCTCTTTCCCACCCATTCGTTACATTGAACCTCTGACGAGACCGACCAAATATAGACTGAGAAACAAGACCACACACTTTGTGCATTCGGAATGGAAGGCAGGGCGTCCCTCGCCGCATTTGCTACGATTGCCATTTGCTACTTCTGCAGAAGCGGCGGCGGCGGCGACGACGACGACGACGAATATCGCGAGAGGCTCTGAGATATGTGAGAAATACATCTATAAAATGTAATTCAGACTGCCTCGTCCCACCTTATGCTGTACCGCTTTGGCAAATGCTTTATCTGCGCCATTCGCCTTAATCGCATCTGAAAGTAATTCTTAAAAAAACGCCTGTCGCTAATTGTTCGTCATCACAGGTACTGTTTGCTATACGGCCACGACGCACAACTGATTTCCAAAATTCATCTTTCTCCTGTTAGGATGGAACTTACGACTCCTGGTTTATTAGAACACTGCTCTACCGCTGAGCTAAAGAGGCGCGGCCTAGCGGTACTCTTGGGTACTTTGTCCTTGCGGTCGTCTGCATCATCCGACATCAGCTGACAACACTTCATATTACCAGCTAATATTTGCAGCTATGACGACCCATTACTGCTTGGCTACACATCTGACACGTAACCGATGTGCTCTCCAAACAACAACACTTGCATTTCAGAACATGTCTTTCACACATGTCTACAAAATCACCTTCACCTTCAAATACAGTTTCCTTGCGACTGACAGAGACGTAGGCAAAGTTTAAAGTTGCTATTTCCCTTAAATCTCGTTAATCAGAAAAACGGTAATTTACACCTGCAGCGGAACAAAATCCCGTTCCGCCCAGCGTCTGGCTCGAACCCACGACCCAGGGATTAAGAGTCTGACGCTCTACCGACTGAGCTAGCCGGCTACCTCGGTGAATGCCTGCCGGGTAGCACGTCACACAGTACTCGTTTGGGTTGGGTGGTCCCATACAGAATCTCTCCATGATGCCTAATGTTTTCCTAACGTCACACTCGTCACGTACTTCACTTTTATGTCATAATCCTTTCTGAGAGGTAAAGAAATTGCATGACAACATGCAGAGCTAGTGGCGTCAAAATTAACACACATACTTTATGTGACTCAAAAGCCGAACGAGTTACTTTCCGACGTTGTTTTAGATGTGCAAGTGATAGTCAAAACTCGCTGTGTCGGCACTCTGCCGACCATTTCGCTAGTTAACACCGGTCTTGTTGTGTGTGTTTCAAGCTCAAGAGCATCTCCAAGCAAAAAATGGTCAACAGCAACATTCAGACGGTTTCGTACTGCTCAATTGCTACATTAAAACGTTATGTTTCTTTTTCAGAACTGGAAAAACACAAGCGTGGCAGCATTCGAACCTGCAATCTTCAGTTCCGTAGTCCGACGCCTTATTCATTAGGCCACACGGTCACTGACGACCAACATTTACATGTATACGACTCATATCGAAACGCTCACACCCCTGAGGATTTGTGTTTTCGTTCTACACTGCCGCTGCCCCTTGCTCTTTCCCACCCATTCGTTACATTCAACCTCTGACGAGACCGACCAAATATAGACTGAGAAACAAGACCACACACTTTGTGCATTCGGAATCGAAGGCAGGGCGTCCCTCGCCGCATTTGCTACGATTGCCATTTGCTACTTCTGCAGAAGCGGCGGCGGCGGCGACGACGACGACGACGAATATCGCGAGAGGCTCTGAGATACGTGAGAAATACATCTATAAAATGTAATTCAGACTGCCTCGTCCCACCTTATGCTGTACCGCTTTGGCAAATGCTTTATCTGCGCCATTCGCCTTAATCGCATCTGAAAGTAATTCTTAAAAAAAACGCCTGTCGCTAATTGTTCGTCATCACAGGTACTGTTTGCTATACGGCCACGACGCACAACTGATTTCCAAAATTCATCTTTCTCCTGTTAGGATGGAACTTACGACTCCTGGATTATTAGAACACTGCTCTACCGCTGAGTTAAAGAGGCGCGGCCTAGCGGTACTCTTGGGTACTTCGTCCTTACGGTCGTCTGCATCATCCGACATCAGCTGACAACACTTCATATTATCAGCTAATATTTGCAGCTATGACGACCCATTACTGCTTGGCTACACATCTGACACGTAACCGATGTGCTCTCCAAACAACAACACTTGCATTTCAGAACATGTCTTTCACACATGTCTACAAAATCACCTTCACCTTCAAATACAGTTTCCTTGCGACTGACAGAGACGTAGGCAAAGTTAAAAGTTGCTATTTCCATTAAATCTCGTTAATCAGAAAAACGGTAATTTACACCTGCAGCGGAACAAAATTCCGTTCCGCACAGCGTCTGGCTCGAACCCACGACCCTGGGATTAAGAGTCTGACGCTCTACCGACTGAGCTAGACGGCTACCTTGGTGAGTACCTGCCGGGTAGCACGTCACACAGTACTCGTTTGGGTTGGGTGGTCCCATACAGAATCTCTCCATGATGCCTAATGTTTTCCTAACGTCACACTCGTCACGTACTTCACTTTTATGTCATAATCATTTCTGAGAGGTAAAGAAATTGCATGACAACATGCAGAGCTAGTGGCGTCAAAATTAACACACATACTTTATGTGACTCAAAAGCCGAACGAGTTACTTTCCGACGTTGTTTTAGATGTGCAAGTGATAGTCAAAACTCGCTGTGTCGGCACTCTGCCGACCATTTCGCTAGTTAACACCGGTCTTGTTGTGTGTGTTTCAAGCTCAAGAGCATCTCCAAGCAAAAAATGGTCAACAGCAACATTCAGACGGTTTCGTACTGCTCAATTGCTACATTAAAACGTTATGTTTCTTTTTCAGAACTGGAAAAACACAAGCGTGGCAGCAATCGAACCTGTAATCTTCAGATCCGAAGTCCGACGCCTTATCCATTAGGCCACACGGTCACTGACGACCAACGTTTAAATGTATACGACTCATCTCGAAACGCTCACACCCCTGAGGATTTGCGTTTTCGTTCTACACAGCCGCTGCCCCTTGCTCTTTCCCACCCATTCGTTACATTGAACCTCTGACGAGACCGACCAAATATAGACTGAGAAACAAGACCACACACTTTGTGCATTCGGAATCGAAGGCAGGGCGTCCCTCGCCGCATTTGCTACGATTGCCATTTGCTACTTCTGCAGAAGCGGCGGCGGCGGCGGCGACGACGACGACGACGACGAATATCGCGAGAGGCTCTGAGATATGTGAGAAATACATCTACAAAATGTAATTCAGACTGCCTCGTCCCACCTTATGCTGTACCGCTTTGGCAAATGCTTTATCTGCGCCATTCGCCTTAATCGCATCTGAAAGTAATTCTTAAAAAAACGCCTGTCGCTAATTGTTCGTCATCACAGGTACTGTTTGCTATACGGCCACGACGCGCAACTGATTTCCAAAATTCATCATTCTCCTGTGAGGATGGAACTTACGACCCCTGGTTTATTAGACCAGTGCTCTACCACTGAGCTAAAGGGGCGCGGCCTAGCGGTACTCTAGGGTACTTCGTCCTTACGGTCGTCTGCATCATCAGACTTTAGCTTACAACACTTCATATTACCGGCTAATATTTGCAGCTATGGCGACAAATTACTGCTTGGCTACAAATCTGACACGTAACCGATGTGCTCTCCAAACAACAACACTTGCATTTCAGAACATGTCTTTCACACATGTCTACAAAATCACCTTTACCTTCAAATACAGTTTCCTTAGGACTGACAGAGACGTAGGGAAAGTTTAAAGTTGCTATTTCCATTAAATCTCGTTAATCAGAAAAACGGTAATTTACACCTGCAGCGGAACAAAATTCCGTTCCGCCCAGCGTCTGGCTCGAACCCACGACCCTGGGATTAAGAGTCTGACGCTCTACCGACTGAGCTAGCCGGCTACCTCGGTGAATACCTGCCGGGTAGCACGTCACACAGTACTCGTTTGGGTTGGGTGGTCCCATACAGAATCTCTCCATGATGCCTAATGTTTTCCTAACGTCACACTCGTCACGTACTTCACTTTTATGTCATAATCATTTCTGAGAGGTAAAGAAATTGCATGACAACATGCAGAGCTAGTGGCGTCAAAATTAACACACATACTTTATGTGACTCAAAAGCCGAACGAGTTACTTTCCGACGTTGTTTTAGATGTGCAAGTGATAGTCAAAACTCGCTGTGTCGGCACTCTGCCGACCATTTCGCTAGTTAACACCGGTCTTGTTGTGTGTGTTTCAAGCTCAAGAGCATCTCCAAGCAAAAAATGGTCAACAGCAACATTCAGACGGTTTCGTACTGCTCAATTGCTACATTAAAACGTTATGTTTCTTTTTCAGAACTGGAAAAACACAAGCGTGACAGCATTCGAACCTGTAATCTTCAGATCCGAAGTGCGACGCCTTATCCATTAGGCCACACGGTCACTGACGACCATCATTTACATGTATACGACTCATGTCGAAACGCTCACACCCCTGAGGATTTGTGTTTTCGTTCTACACAGCCGCTGCCCCTTGCTCTTTCCCACCCATTCGTTACATTCAACCTCTGACGAGACCGACCAAATATAGACTGAGAAACAAGACCACACACTTTGTGCATTCGGAATCGAAGGCAGGGCGTCCCTCGCCGCATTTGCTACGATTGCCATTTGCTACTTCTGCAGAAGCGGCGGCGGCGGCGACGACGGCGACGACGACGACGACGAATATCGCGAGAGGCTCTGAGATATGTGAGAAATACATCTATAAAATGTAATTCAGACTGCCTCGTCCCACCTTATGCTGTACCGCTTTAAGAAATGCTTTATCTGCACCATTCGCCTTAATCGCATCTGAAAGTAATTCTTAAAAAAACGCCTGTCGCTAATTGTTCGTCATCACAGGTACTGTTTGCTATACGGCCACGACGCGCAACTGATTTCCAAAATTCATCTTTCTCCTGTGAGGATGGAACTTACGACCCCTGGTGTATTGGACCAGTGCCCTACCACTGAGCTAAAGAGGCGCGGCCTAGCGGTACTCTTGGGTACTTCGTCCTTACGGTCGTCTGCATCATCAGACTTTAGCTGACAACACTTCATATTACCGGCTAATATTTGCAGCTATGGCGACAAATTACTGCTTGGCTACACATCTGACACGTAACCGATGTGCTCTCCAAACAACAACACTTGCATTTCAGAACATGTCTCTCACACATGTCTACAAAATCACCTTCACCTTCAAATACAGTTTCCTTGCGACTGACAGAGACGTAGGCAAAGTTTAAAGTTGCTATTTCCATTAAATCTCGTTAATCAGAAAAACGGTAATTTACACCTGCAGCGGAACAAAATTCCGTTCCGCCCAGCGTCTAGGTCGAACCCACGACCCTGGAATTAAGAGTCTGACGCTCTACCGACTGAGCTAGCCGGCTACCTCGGTGTGTACCTGCCGGGTAGCACGTCACACAGTACTCGTTTGGGTTGGGTGGTCCCATACAGAAACTCTCCATGATGCCTAATGTTTTCCTAACGTCACACTCGTCACGTACTTCACTTTTATGTCATAATCATTTCTGAGAGGTAAAGAAATTGCATGACAACATGCAGAGCTAGTGGCGTCAAAATTAACACACATACTTTATGTGACTCAAAAGCCGAACGAGTTACTTTCCGACGTTGTTTTAGATGTGCAAGTGATAGTCAAAACTCGCTGTGTCGGCACTCTGCCGACCATTTCGCTAGTTAACACAGGTCTTGTTGTGTGTGTTTCAAGCTCAAGAGCATCTCCAAGCAAAAAATGGTCAACAGCAACATTCAGACGGTTTCGTACTGCTCAATTGCTACATTAAAACGTTATGTTTCTTTTTCAGAACTGGAAAAACACAAGCGTGACAGCATTCGAACCTGTAATCTTCAGATCCGAAGTCCGACGCCTTACCCATTAGGCCACACGGTCACTGACGACCAACATTTACATGTATACGACTCATCTCGAAACGCTCACACCCCTGAGGATTTGTGTTTTCGTTCTACACAGCCGCTGCCCCTTGCTCTTTCCCACCCATTCGTTACATTCAACCTCTGACGAGACCGACCAAATATAGACTGAGAAACAAGACCACACACTTTGTGCATTCGGAATCGAAGGCAGGGCGTCCCTCGCAGCATTTGCTACGATTGCCATTTGCTACTTCTGCAGAAGCGGCGGCGACGACGACGACGGCGACGACGACGACGACGAATATCGCGAGAGGCTCTGAGATATGTGAGAAATACATCTATAAAATGTAATTCAGACTGCCTCGTCCCACCTTATGCTGTACCGCTTTAAGAAATGCTTTATCTGCACCATTCGCCTTAATCGCATCTGAAAGTAATTCTTAAAAAAACGCCTGTCGCTAATTGTTCGTCATCACAGGTACTGTTTGCTATACGGCCACGACGCGCAACTGATTTCCAAAATTCATCTTTCTCCTGTGAGGATGGAACTTACGACCCCTGGTTTATTGGACCAGTGCCCTACCACTGAGCTAAAGAGGCGCGGCCTAGCGGTACTCTTGCGTACTTCGCCCTTACGGTCGTCTGCATCATCAGACTTTAGCTGACAACACTTCACATTACCGGCTAATATTTGCAGCTATGGCGACAAATTACTGCTTGGCTACACATCTGACACGTAACCGATGTGCTCTCCAAACCAAAACACTTGCATTTCAGAACATGTCTTTCACACATGTCTACAAAATCACC